>NC_086379.1:84123088-84432276 GCF_036588685.1 Mytilus trossulus
GTGGCCGTCCTCAACTAGAGGACACATTTTACCATTTGATATTTATAATGTTTGACAGCCTAGTATTATATTTTGTATAACGGCATAAACAAGTATAAAGATCTCTTGTGAGAATTTTTTTTATTGGCTATCATACAACATCTTCTGTTTTGAAAATTGTACATACTAATTTTAAACAAATACACATTAGTTGATAATAGATTGAAAATAAGTAAAAATCTAAGAATATCTATAAAAAAATGATGCATATCAAAACCAATTTGATTTTAACTGTTTGCCAATGAATTACTCATTTTTATAAATGAAGAAATTTTGTTGGAGATGATTTTGAGGCCAATTTTCTGTTTTCTTCATCACTTACTCTTTTAAGGAAAATAGATTTATTGTTATTTTACAGGTCACCACTTACCAAACTATGCAGACATTGCTATTTATTTCAGCTTTATATTCTATTTTTTTTTTACTTTAATGTTTAAAAGCTGTCAAGATAACAAATATAATGGCATGTTCAATATTTTCTATAGAATTCCTGAGCAGTAGATGAGTAGTATATTCCCAAGGCTAGTTTTACTGTCACTCAAGATAACTTTTCTATGATGCATGTCACATAATGCATTCAAACTGCATAAAAACACTTTGTTTATACTTTGTATATAGCAATTTTTCATGAATTTTTAATTACAAACTATGGAATTGTGATGCCAGACTTATTTATTAGTTGATCTATCACTCATTTGCTATTGTATTATATTTGTTAAATTGGTCACTTATGATATATTACAACATAGCAACACTACAAAAGGTTCCTTTTACAATTATAGTCTTATTTCAAAAGTATTCTATTATTCAAATATCAATTTCATACTTAAACAAAAGGTTTGGACAAAAGGGAACGCCTCTACAAATCCTTTCCAACACAAGATGAGTCGAATGAAAAGATAAAGGTGTGGTAATAGTAATTTTTGTGTTACTCGTGTTAGTTCGCATCCAGTGATAAGTTTAATTCTGTAGGTCAAATTTGAGAAGAATATTGTGGTCACTACAGTTGGGACATGTATGTCTTAATCTATTTAACAGATTTTATATAACGGTAACCAACTTGTGTGGCGTCTGTTAATGTTTCGTGGGGATAATTAATTGTTGGTGTCAACATTTATGAAAGTTGACAACCTCTGGATGCAGGAAATTTCTCGCTACATTGTAGACCTGTTGGTGACCTTCTGCTGTTGTTTTTTCTATGGTTGGGTTGTTGTCTCTTTGACACATTCCTCATTTACATTCTCAATGTTGTGAGCATATATTGCTTTACATGCATTAGGCGTACCAACGTATAGGCGACGCCCTTGCTTACATTTCAGATGTTTAGTTCTCGTATTATATGTTCTCTGCATGTTGTTCACTTCTATACCTTGACAAAGGTTAAGTCGTATTGTCATCAACATTCCTCACAGTTGAGAAACTTGGATTCAATTATGCTACACAAACAAAATTTGCTTTTGTAAGTTTAGCTAGAATCTCACATAAGATGCAAGTGAACAATTTTTCAAAAGAGCTTATACATGAAATAAAATCAACGGTACCAATTTTGTTGCACCAGATGCGCATTTCGACAATACATGTCTCTTCAGTGATGCTCGTGGCCAAAATATTTGAAATCCAAAGTATATATAAAAGATGAAGAGCTATAATCCAAAAGGTCCAAAAAGTATAGCCAAATTCGTGAAAGGAATCAGAGCTTTGCATGAGGGAGATACGTTCCTTAATTTATAATAAATTTCTAATATTTTGTAACAGCAAATTTTAATAACACAAAAAATCCGTATTTTCATGCCAGTACCGAAGTACTGGCTACTGGGCTGGTAATACCCTCGGGGACTAATAGTCCACCAGCAGAGGCATCGACCCAGTGGTAGTAATAAAATCAACGGTACCAATTTTGTTGCACCAGATGCGCATTTCAAGTTACGAGAACATTTCCTGTGAATTTCAAGTGAATTGAGACTCACTTCTAATGAATCACACATGAGTTTCACGTTAATTATACGCCCACAAAATGTAATCGTCATGATTTTAATTCCATATGAAAGTTAAGATGTTATTAGAATTATTCCATTTAAAAAATTTACATGAATTTTATGTGAAAAAAAAGTTGATGTGATTATCACGTTAATCATGCATGATCTGATTCCTGGTGAGTTTTTCCTATCAGCTCATTTGAGTTAAATTTTACGTGAGATTCAGATGAATTTTTACTCACGTGAAATTGATGGGAGTGACATTTGCCTGTGTTGGCATTAAAACAATACTTTCACTGATTTCGAATATCAATCATCTTTACACTGGGTAAATTTGCCCCTCTATAAAAAGTTATTCCAAGTTAAAACTTAATTTTATTTTAAGAATAAACACAATAGTGAGAAATAAAATTGTAACCTATTTATTATCAATTGTAAAATATCTTATATGTGTCTGAGAAAACACCTTAAAGTATTGTTATCTTCGTGTGAAAGACAAAGAAATGTGTTGTTCTTCAACGCATAGGGAAAATGTTTCAGGCAGATCATGATAATAACTTCAAAATGTTGGTGATTCATGCATCGCATTATCTAACTAATATAAAGGATCTGTAATTTTAATAATTAAATTGTAAAAAAACAACAGTTTCAAGATAAAGTAATTTAATACTGTCTTCAGACTTTTGTTTGGTCTACAAAAGACCCATTAGATGCGCTCGATCAAAGTATTTTGCATATATAACTGTGTTAAATGCTTCATTCAAACCAACCAAACGATTAATTGTCTTCCTTAACGTTTTATTATTTATTATTTATTTAAAACTGAGAATGGAAATGGGGAATGTGTCAAAGAGACAACAACCCGACCAAATAAAAAAAAAACAACAGCAGAAGGTCACCAACAGGTCTTAAATATAGCAAGAAATTCCCGCATCCGGAGGCGTCCTTCAGCTGGCCCCTAAACAAATATATACTGGCCATACTCATTTCCAAATTGTACACAAGAAACTAAAATTTAATTTAATTAAGGACTAACAAAGGCCAGAGGCTCCTGACTTGGGACAGGCGCAAACATATTGCGGGGTTAAACAATCTTAATCCTCCCCTATACCTCTAACTAAAGTAAAAAATTAAACGCATAACAATACGCACATTAAAATTCAGTTCAAGAGAAGTCCGAGTCTGATGTCAGAAGATGTAACCAAAGAAAATAAACAAAATGACAATAATACATAAATAACAACAGACTACTAGCAGTTAACTGACATGCCAGCTCCAGACTTCAATTAAACTGACTGAAAGATTATGATTTCATCATATGAACATCAGGCACAATCCTTCCCGTTAGGGGTTTAGTATCATACCATCATAACATATATGAGAAGAACATAACCCGTGTCATGCCAACAACTGTTTTTATATGTCTTTAATGACTTGACAACAGTATATATAATATATCAAAGTTTTTCAAAACAAATATGTATAAAGATACTGTTGATTCATTGCGAGTCTTTGCAAAAGTTCATCCACATTTTTTTCCACATTTAAGTTTCGATATGGATTCAGAAATTTCATATTTTTGTAAACATTTATTAAAAAGTTTGCTCATATAGAACTCGCATACTTAGACAGAAATGATTGATCATCTAAAGTATGTGTAATATTTATCAACAAAGTCATATTATCTTTACAGATGGTCAGTGTATTGACCCTTGGAAGGCTTTCAAAATCAACTGTTATTATTTTGGTCAGAATAAGCTGACAATGACTGAGGCCCAGGTATGAATCTTTTTTATTAAATTAACGTTATGTAGTTATGATGTATTTTGATTGGATGAAAGACATGGCATATTTCACCAATTTTTATGTATTGTAATATTCTTTTCTCTGTCGGTGTAACTGTCGGATGGATCGGGTACAAAGTAACAACACTTGATTAGCACCTTATTTTCATGCTATGTTTATTTCAATTCTATCCAGTGGTTCTACAAAAGAAGACATTCGTATACATTTCCCATTGGGTACTATGTTAAACTTAGTGCCCCACTGTCGTCCATTTTGTATAATGGATCGTCTACAAAGTGAAAACCTTTGGTCAGCATATCATAAAGAACATTCATACTATGATTGGTATTATTCCATTTAGTGGTTCTTTAATAGAAGACGATTTTATGTAATTCCTATTGGGTCCCATTTTCAACTAATAAATCCGCTGTCGGCCATCTTTGACTATGAATCGGCCACAAAGTAACAACAATTGGTCAGCCCCTCAAACGGAACATGCATTCCATGCATGGTTCCATTTCATTCAGTGGTTCTCTAGACGAAGTTAAAAATGTAAAAAAAACACCGAGGACGACGACGACAACGGACGACGGACGCGAAATTATTAGAATAGCTCAAGTGGCCCTTCGGACCAGGTGAGGTAAAAAGGAAAATCAGTAAGCAAATGGTAAAATCAAATGTTCAAACAAATGGATAACAACTGAAATATATCTGACTTTGTACACACATTTTCCTATGTCAAAAATGAGGAATTAAATCAACGATATGTGAACAAAACAAACAGACATAATAGGGTAAAAATGTCAAAATAGGGGTACAGCAGTCAACATTGTATCACTGTACAAACAAACAAATGTTTAATAAAGAGGCACAACATGGTATATAGACCAAGCATGTGAGGAAAGAATAAGAAAAAGATATATCTACACCGAATATATTTAAGGTAGCACAATACAAAGATTTTTTTTACTTCCAATCACTAACCTTTAAAATGGTGTAGCTTTCTTATTAATGCATACCAAATAGTAAAGAGGTATAGATAGATAGATAAAAGATTAAATCATTATGTAATCAATTATTATGTAATTAGTGGTAAAATCTTGGTCAGTTCACTTGAATGAATTTAGCTCTTTCATCTCTTTAACTATACAGAAAATTTTAACGAAATCTTAATCAACACATCATGGGCTTCAAAAGGGTGTCTCAAACTGTCCCTATGATATTTCACTCTCTCATAAATATCTAATTGGTGTGAACATCCTAACCACATGAAAGAAGATAATGTTTAATTAGGTGTAAAATTTGTTCTATACAATCTATCTGAAATCTGAGACACCCTTTTGTAGATAATGGCCATAGGAACAACATATAATAAAATTAATCCTTTATGAATACCAATGAGGAAGCTAATTTCAATTGAAAGTGGAAATTTGAGGATTTGTTTTTAGACACAGTTAACATTATAATTGGTTACATAATTGTTGCACCATACTTACATTGCATTTATTTGAAAGAACAATCTGTTAGCTATCCATAACTACCACTTTTATAAATTTTCAAGCATAATTAAGAAAGTTACAGCATTTTAAAACTTGGGCGTTGGAGTTATTAAATCTTTGTATTGTGCTACCTTAAATTGAACATCTCTTTACAGGTGGAGATAAAAACATTACTTGAAAGCTGTTATTCATGTTTATGCATAATTTTGAGGATAAGAGGATATTGAACAGATACTAGTATATCATGTTATGGAGAGGTATTTGCGAAAAAAACAAGTCGCGGGACTTAAATTTCCCGAGCCGCTTGGCAAGGGAAATTTTGTCCCAAGACTTGTATTTTTAGCAAATACCCCTCCATAACATAATATATCTGTTTAAATACACCGAATAAATTTTAATCTAAACTCTCTGCATTAGGAAAAGGAAATATTTATTTGAGGACAAGAACTGTCATAAAATATACCGCGGGAACTATACAGATATGTATACGCGTTCGCGCTGTCTTTATGTAACGTCATATCCGAACAAATGGCGGGAAGATGCTCGCGAGGGTAAAAAATGAATATCCAAAATTGCAAATACCATGGTATTTGACGCATATTCACCGGCAGTGGTAGATTCGTTTGAAATGAGGAAAAAATGTTAGATTATGCGAAAATACACTGACTATCAGCCAATCAAAAGCTGGCATTCTTATATAAGGTGTAATTATATCATAGAACCGTGGGAATAATACCTGTACTAATACGCGTTAACTCTCTTTTTTTCATATAACGTCATATCCGAAAAATAAATCCGTAAAAAAAGAATATCCAAAATGGCAAATATCATGCGACTTTTTGTCTTTCTTGTGTTTTTATTACGTGACTCTGTAATTTAAAAGATCCCGTAAGTATTATATTGGTCTATTATATATCATGATATTTCTATTATGAATTACTATATACGTTGAACCACAAACGTCAAAATCATTCAATCGCGTAGTGGTATTAACTATTTTTGGGTTCTCATAAATTCTACCTATAACTTTTGGACTAGTTTTAATATCGGTCTATTTCTGTAATTTATTCTTACATACTTTTGACTTTTTAACCCTGTATGCTTACATTGCCTATGTAAATTTTAAAACTGTTTGTATGCACATTGAACGACAAATTTATGTGACGTATAATATTTTCTGACGTCAGACTCTAAAATCAATTAATGTGTTCGTAGATAGAAGATGTTTTTGTGTTCGGTTAAATTGTCCCCTTTTAAAATTGTTATACGATGATGACTGATGTACCCATATTTTGACTATTTTATTAATTGTGACTGTTTATTTAACGCATCATGTAAATATAACGGAATTTGATGAGACTGTTATTAAAGTGAGAGGGTTAGCGCTATAGAACCAGGTTTAATCCACCATTTTCTACATTTGAAAATGCCTGTTCCAAGTCAAGAATATGACAGTTCTTGTCCATTCGTTTTTGATGCGTTTTGTTATTTGATTTTGCCATGTATTATGGACTTTCCTAATTGATTTTCCTCTGAGTTCAGTATTTTTGTGATTTTACTTTTTAAGGCAATTTCAACTGCAGTGGTGAAAATAGGCAAATTCGTTTGAAATGAGGAAAAAATATTAGAATATGCGAAATATACACTGGTTATCATCCAATCTAAATCTGGCTTTCTTTTATAAAGTGTTATGAAAGTACATAGCCACGTCATATTTGTTAACTTCTTAACCGGTATGTTTGGGAAATACCCCTTGTACATGTAAGCATGATATGTTTGTATAACATCATGTTTTCATGCAAAATTACATTGGCATTTAATTATCTTAATTAACTTGTTTGATTTAACAAATTTAAGTTGCAATGTTTTATGGTAGACTTTGAACAAATAGACGTCGTTTTTTTTTTCATCAAATGAAAAATATAGTCGCTAGAAGTTTTTTTTTTATTCCAAACAAAACAGTCACGTCCTTTTTCATACATTGGGAAAGGTGGATATAAGTTTTGGGTTATAAATTCACTGAAGATGATATAATTAAAATGATGGACTTTTTAATTAATCGACACTATTTGTTTGTAGGATTGATATTTCAACGAACAGTCGATATTTCAATGAGTACTTATTGTATACCCCTTATAGATCTGGTCGATTTGTTTTTGTACTGGTATGCAGCATAATGCATTCAGAAACTTCTTAAAGAAAAAAAGAAAGTGCAACTTGCTAATATTTTAAAGTTTTACTTAAGGTATATTGATAATGTACTTTCACTGAATAACCATTATTTCAGTTATAATAATTATAATTATATATTAATACCTTTATTTAAAGAGAGTAACTTATTTGGAATAAACCAATTCTCTCTACATACACTGTTAACAATATGAATAAAACAGAATTATACATAATTAATCTACTATTACACACACGTAAACAATAGACGTATATAAAGAAATATAACAACAACATTTGAAAAACCATATGATATACATTGTGGCTTAAATTAAACACTTTAAAAAATATAATGACTTGTAAGAGTTTTTAATGCAGATATACTTTTTAATTTTTAATTACACTAGATAGTGATTGCCACACTTTTGGAACACAAAAAGAAAAACTTGATTTGTATAATTCTGTTTTTGATTTAGGTACAATAAAATTATTCGAAGATGAAAGTCGAGTATTGTACGATTGTTCACTACTTGTAGGCACAATACAATTGGATAAATATTTTGTTGCCAGTTGGTGTTTTGATCTATACATTAATAATATTTTGTGGTAAAGTATTTTCTTGGTAACAGGAATTATACCAGATTCCTTAAATAGTTCCATAGATTGTTTACGAATATCGTGTTCGTTTAAAATAATTCTAGCTGCCCTCTTTTGCAATTTTAGTTAACTGTAAACTAAACACTTATTACAGATTCCCCATACTGAACAACAGTAATCCAAATTAGGAAGAATGTGCATTGTAAAATAGAATTCGTTCATTGTTATTCAAGTATTTCTTGATTCTTTTAAATAAAGCTAATGAAGATTTTTTTTTATTATCTTATGAATAATTTGATAATACCAAGAAAGAGTGGTGTCAACAAAAATACCCAGGACTTTTCACAGTGACTTTCAATAATCTTTTGGCCCTTAATGGATACATTTTATGTGTCATTACACATGACAGACAGTTTTTGTTTTGAACCCATACACATTGTCTTAGTTTTTGACATATTAAATAACATTTTGTTTTCATCAATCCAATGACAAATATTTTCTAATACAACATTGAGTGTCTGACTTATAAACCTTTTGTCTTTTCCAATTACAGAAATAGTGCTATCATCAGCAAAACGATCGAGATTATAATTCGGATTACACAAAGGCAAATCATTAATAAATATTGAGAATTAAATAGGACATAAAACAGACCCTTGAGGTACACCTGCTTTCAATGTGGATACATCTAAACAAATGTTTGAAATTGATACGACCTGATGTCTATCAGCTAAATACGAAGTAAACCAATGAACTTCTGTATTATATTTAGGAGCAGTTTATGATTTAAAAGATCAAAAACTTTATACAGATCTAAAAATGCTGCCACTACTAAATTTCCTTCATCAACGACTTTTAACAATTTATCCAATAATATAAAGATGTCATAGCAGTTTGACATGAATGGTTTGCATGACAGCCTTATTGAATGACATACAATAGATTATATTTGGTTGGGAAATTTATCAAATGAGATTTTACGACAGTGTCACTCAAGGATCTTAGATAGTTATGGTGAAATTGCAATAGAACTGTACTCCAAAACATCATTTTTAGAATTTTATTTTTAAATACTGGTAGAAATTTAGCCAATTCGAATAACAATAGGTTAATTGATTTTTTTTATGCTTAAATTAAAATGTGCCATAATGGAACTGAAATTAGGTGTGATAACATTTTTAAAAACTTTGCAATGATATTATTAAGACCTGTTTTTTTTCTCATCAAGTGTGATTGACTGATGGAGAACAAACTCATTAGTTTTGTGGTATGGTAAACAAGAAATTTTCTGGGACACGTCCCGAAATATATTGATCAAGTTTTCCAGAACAACTGGTGCTCGAGTTTGAATTAATATTAACCTTTTCAGTAATATTTGTAAAATAATTATTGAAAGTTTCAGCAATACTTTTAGGGTCTGTAATTGGTTTATTGGTACAGTCATTTAAGATTGCGTGCTCATAATAATTTGCACTACCATTTACATTATGCAATTTTTTCATAATTTGCTACTGTTTCCTTTTTCATGTACTAATACGTTAGTATACACATTTTGTTTTGAATTTTCTGTGAGGTATTTAACCTTGTTTATCCAAAACTTATAGTTATATGTGTATTTTTTCTTATGATAAAAACCAGGTGTTTTCATGCATTCCTTAATTTCATCATTTATCCACTCATTTTGAAAAACATGTTTAACTCGCTTTTTAATGAGTAAAGAATGATGATTTAACACTTCAGTAAACATATTTATAAACTTAGTAGCACTCCATCAGGATTATTAATTTCTAGTAATTTGTCAAAGGAACACTGAGATAAATGGTGAAATATTTCGTAGATCTTAAAGTAATATACGTATGGATTTGCCTTTTCGTTTTTAATTCTCTTTTATGAGAAATACATACTGGATAGTATAAATTAATAAAGTCATCATAGAAACCGGGACTAAATTAAGTGTATACGCCAGACGCGCGTTTCGTCTCCAAAAGACTCATCAGTGACGCTCGAAACCAAAAAAGTAAAAGGCCAAATAAAGTAAGGAGTTAAAGAGCATTGAGGACCAAAGTTCCTAAAAATTTTGCCAAATACAGCTAAGGTAATCTATGTCTGAGGTAGAAAAGCCTTAGTATTTCAAAAATTCAATTTGTAAACAGTAAATTTATAAATATAACCATATCAATGACAATTCATGATAGTACAAAAAGTGCTGACTACTGGACTTGTGATACCCTCGGGGAAATAAATCTCCACCAGCAGTAGCATCGAACCAGTGGTTGTAAACAAACTCATCATAGATACCAGGACTAAATTTCGTGTATACGCCAGATACACGTTTCGTCTACAAAAGACTCGTCAGTGACGCTCGAATCAAAAAAAGGTTGAAAAGGCCAAATCAAGTACGAAGTTGAATAGCATTGAGGATCAGAATGCTTAAAGTTTTACCAAAAACAGCTAAGGTAATCTATGCCTGAGGTAGAAAATCCTTAGTATTTCAAACAATTCAATTTGTAAACAGTAAATTTATAAATATAACCATATCAATGACCCCTCGAGAAAACAAATCTCCACCAGCAGTGGCATCGACCCAGTGGTTGTAAATAAACTCATCATAGATATCAGGACTAAATTTAGTATATACGCCAGACGCGCGTTTAGTTTACAAAAGACTCATCAGTGACGTTCGAATCCTCTAATTAACTGATTGCATATTTTGGAACAGCAATATAATTAATATTTCTGGCACATTACAATACACATGGTCAATTAAAATGGATGAAGTTTAAGTTACTCTGGTAGGTTCTGTAACTCATGTTGAAATTTTTTTTGATGTGTGACCACTTAGAATGATTTTTAATTGACATTATATCAATACAAAAATCACCCATAATAATAGTTTCCTTATCTTCAGTGTTAACTTTTAACATCATGGTTCGGATCTTAGTAACCCAGTCAGCATTACTGTTAGGTGGTCTATATACATAACCTATTAAAATAGGCTTTTGATGAACATTAATAAGTTCTATCCACATTGACTCAATTTCTTTCATATCCAAATCGTCCCTTCTACGCATATTTATTTGTTTTGAAATATAAAGTAAACGCCCAACCCCAGATTTATCAATTCTGTCTTTTCTATGTTAATTGTACCCTAGAAAATGGATTTTATTTTTAAGACACTATTTGACAAAAATGTTTTTCTCAAACATAAAATATCCGTGGTTGATTTTTGATTCCAGATTCAAAAGTTGCCTCTAATTTCAGACGTTTGGACGAAATGAATGTGGATGTTGATTGGTAGTCTCTAATGGCACATATTTCCTTCCTGTTATCCTCTTTGATTATAATTTTTGTTCAACGTGCTAATTTGAATCATACAATCTAAGCATTGTGTTAACACAAGAAATTATGGTATGGCTTTGAACTTAAGCACCGCCTACGTTGGTATGTACATGGTCCTGAAATAGCAATTTATTAGGACGATTGCTGTACAGAAAGTCTAACGTGTGATCAAGTATTTTCACTTGATTATCTTTCAACTTTTAGTAACTACTGGTTGACTTTAGAAATAATCTGGTTTGACTTGTAATTTGTACCTTGGTAGAATTTATGAAATCATTATGTGCGTTTCCTGTAAGCTCTGTTTCATCGTGTGAATAAGATTTTTATAATCATTTATTTTAGTACGAATCGTATCTCTTTCAGACTTATTGTTGGTTCCATCATGCACAGCTATGACTTCAAATATATATATTATCTCAGGCAATTCTCAATATTCCTTGTTTTTCCTTCACGGATAGTGTTTACTTTTGTTGGGATGCTATTTGTTGTCATTTTTCTGGCCGATATTCGTTTGAGTGTAGAACTTCCTATTAGAAATATGTTTTTTTTTGTTATTGATTTTCTCAAATAATGGATATTTGGGACGTTCCAATTCTGTCACATGATACTGAACGTTTGATAAACTTTTGGTATTTCTTAAAGACGGTTCTATAGTTGAGTGGCTATACTATATCCACTTTTTACTGCATTATTGTATATTCTAGGTGTCATTCAAGCATGCATATGTTAGCGGCAATAAGTGAAATTAGGCATTAAGCTTAAATCCTAGGCAATAAGCTAACGCCTAGGCATTAAGTCTAATGCCTAAATGATGTTAGGCATTAGTCTTAAATCCTAGGATTTAAGCTTAAATCCTGAAAATTGTGTCCAGGCATTAAGCTTAATGCCTAAAGTATAAATGCGAGTAAATACAAACCATCTATTTAATTAAATTAAAATTATACATTTGTTGCATAATAACGTAACGAGAACTGAAGTTAAAAATGTCATCTACTGGAAATAATATCACAGATAAAATATGTTTTCTGTTTCATTTTCACTTACAGGTTGATCATTTACAGACTATGTCTGGAGCTTTAGTAAGTCCTTTTCTTTTTCTAAGGTCATATTTCTTTCGGAATTTGGTTTCTGATGTTAATCCAATTTCTGCACATTTACCAAATAAGACTTCATAGGGGGACCTTCCAATGCCGTTGTTTAGAGTTGATTTTTTTTAATGTGGACAAACTTGATACCAGTTGACCACTTTGTTGATTCATTGTTCCTCAGACATGCAGTTAGCATGTCATGGATATCTCAATTTGATCGCTCAATGCTACCCTGTGATTGGGGATGTCTCAGTTTCCCATGAAAGATAACAAGTTATGGCCACATTAATTTTAACTCAGATATGACCAAAGCTGTGAATTCCCGACCATTGTCACTTTGCAGTATATGGGGCGCACCAAAAATTCTAAAAATATCAATTAGATTAAAAGCCACCTCTGATGCACATTCCGAGGTAAGGGCTTTAATCTTACAAAATTTTGTAAGGTGGTCATGAAAAACCATAATAAATTTATAGTTTCCATTTGGGTTTGATTGAAAATCCATCAAATCAACTTGTCCTCTACTGTTAAAGTCTTTAGATAGAATGGGTTTCACTACTACTCCTTTCCGTATATGTTTTGTTTTCATATTGCTATTTTCACAAAGTGACAGAAATAATTCAATTGCATCACGTGAAATGCTAGCATATCCATTATTTAGTTGTTTTAGTTTAAACATATTTATTTAAAGTGGATTGGGAAACAAGTTTTGCAACTTATATTAATCCCTTTCCACTTTGCGGGTGCGAGTGCTGCCTTGTAGCGGCATTAGCCTACTCTTTTTCGAAATCTACAAGGGTGTCTTTAACGTGCAAGATATATGGTTCTCTCTTAACACGGGCCAGCCATTTATCGTCCCCGTCCGACGGACTATCATCGTTTCCTCAAGACCATACTCGCAAATGGTGTCAAGGGAGAGCCGAAAATTGAGTTCCTGAAATTTTCATCCCAAACGGGAATCGAACCAGGAACCTTTGTGTTAGTAGTCCGATGCACTAACCACTACACCACGGCTCTCTAGTTGTTTTATCATGCGATCTCTGCCGCCATGATCTGTTTCTTTATGTGCCTTTTCCAAAATACCATAAAGTTCCTCTAGGAAGAAATAAATTTTAAATTTTCCCTCGTCATCCTCGCTGACTTCAGTTATCAACCTTTTAAAACCAACAATGTTAAAAATGTCATACCTTCTTAAAAGGTGGACGAAATAAAACTCATAAATCTAAAACAAACTGACAACGCCATGGCTAAAAATGAAAAAGACAACCAGAAAACAATAGTACACATGACACAACATAGAAAACTAAAGAATAAACAACACGAACCCCACCAAAAAATAGGGATGATCTCAGGTGCTCCGGGTAGGTAAGCAGATCCTGCTCCACATGTGACACCCGTCGTGTTGCTTATATGATTACAAATCCGGTAAATAGTCTAATTCGGTAGGTCACATTCTTAAAATGTAGTAATCTTTTGTCACTTTCTTTTAGTGATGATTTCAAAAGTTTAATCTTTGCCAAAAGATCATGGTACTTTACTCTACGGTATATGCTCCTTTTTTCCCTGATACGAATTTAGACCTCAAAGATTCAAGAATTTTTTTCCTAAATAGACATGGTTGCGAATAATCAAGATGAAGAAGTGAAAAAAACAAAATGGCCTGAGGGCATTTAACAAATATTTTAACAAAGAAAATTTACTTATCCAATAAAATGGCAAGCATTAAATCATATCTTAATTTTGTCTACTTTTGACCAGTGAAGTGACCATTTTCAAATAATTATTATAAGTATTGTATAGAATCGCCTTTTTTATGGGACACAATCACTTTTTTAAATCATTTTTATTTGTTGTACTTCCACAAAAAGAGTATGAGTTAATTCTATTTTAAATAAGAAAAATACTAAAATTAGAAGAATAGTCAGATAAACGTATATTAATATTAGGAATATAATTAAGAAATACTTTATTTCAAGAAAAATCACTAAAAACACATGAATTCTAAAATTTCACTTATTGCCTAAAATCATGTTCGGCAATAGGATGAATAATCATCACCAAATTTCAGGTAATAAGCTTAATGCCTGGAAATTTCAGGCAATAACTTAATGCCTAGGCGTTAGCTTATTGCCTAGGATTTAAGCTTAATGCCTAAATTCACTTATTGCCGCTAACACATATATGTTTCACAATACCCCTTGCCCCTTCGTATGGTGTTTCCATATTTAAGTTGATACGTTAAGTTCGGGCATGTTCATACATGTACTATACGAACTTCATATTAAGGAATATGCTACTTATTCAGAAACTGTTTCAACAGAGTTATCAGAAAGAAAGCTAAGAAAAGACAGGTCGTAAATTTGTGGACACCTTCACGAATTGGTTTATCTATGAGATGTGTCTGTGTCTCATCTAGGTTACAACATTTTTACCACTTCTTAAATTGTAATATACCATATACGTCGTCTGGAATTTAAAGTTTCGAACGTGACTGTTTTGTCGAGTGTGAATTCGAATTGCTTTACGACGAATCTCTGTATTTGTACATCCAACTTTTATGTATTTAGTCCAGTGTGAATTCGCATTGCTTTACGACGAATCTCGGTATTTGTTCATCCAACTTTTATGTTTTTAGTCGAGTGTGAACTCGAATTGCTTTACGACGAATCTCGGTATTTGTACATCCAACTTTCATGTATTTAGTTCGGTGTGAACTCGCATTGCTTTACGACGAATCTCGGTATTTGTACATCCAACTTTCATGTATTTAGTTAATATGTTTCTTTTGTAAGCTCGGTTGTATTTTGTTTATTGTCTTCCCATTTGTGGTTTGAATTCTGTATTTTCGGAACATTTTACATATGTCTTATTTGTCGGTATAGTCTAATTAATTGAGAAGTTTAAACCCGCTGCATTTTTGCGCCTGTCACAAGTCAGGAGCCTATGGCCTTTGGTAGTCTTGTTTGAGTTTTAATTTGTAAGTTTCTTGTGTATAGTTCGGAGTGAAGTTTGACGTCTATTATCACTGAACTAGTAAAGATATTTGTTTTGGGGCCGGCTGAACTTCTCCCTGCGTTGAAAACCTATTGGTGACCTTCCGCTGTTGCCTGTTCTATGGTCGGGTGTTGTCTCTTTAACAAATTCCCCATTTCCAATATTCCCAATTTTAGATGTGTTTGTGTCGTCATAACAACATTGCTTTACACATGTTAAAATAGCATTACAAGACCGTCATACTTATAAAAGTCGAAAGTGAGAATAGTTATCAAAAGTACCAGGATTATAATTTCACACGCCAGATGAGAAGCCTGTAATTCAGTGGTTGTCGTTTGTTAATGTGTTACATATTTGTTTTTCGTTCAATTTTTTACTTAAATAAGGCCGTTAGTTTTCTCGTTTGAGTTGTTTACCATTGTCTTATCGTGGCCTCTTAAAGCTGACTATGCAGTATGGGCTTTGCTCATCGTTGCAGGCCGTACGGTGACCTATAGTTGTTAATGTTTGTGTCATGTTGGTCTTTTGTGGATAGTTGTCTCATTGTCAATCATACCACATCTTCTTTTTTTATATTGAAGAGCAGATGAAGTCGTCTGATTAAAATGTTGAAAGCATCCATGTAATCAATCTAGACAAAATAGAAGCAATGTAGTCTGCGTCATATCCTGACTTACATTTAGAAATTGACAACGAGGGTTGGTTTAAAACAAAACTTAACGACAAAAGAAATAACTTCAGCTTCCCAATTGTGAACTTTCCATTTATATGTATCAATATTCAGCAGGACATGATTACTCAGAATATATATTCCTCTAAATATGTTATTGCCGGGCTTATTTTCCAATTACGATTTCCTTGATAGATGGTTGCTGCTCATATGAAGTTGAAGTCATCTCTTTAGTTATTTTAAAATGAAACGAGTTGTTTGACTGTTACAGAACATCCGTTTTGAAGATAACATATCGGATATGTGCATATGTCGTTTATACAAATTTGTGCCCTTTTCACGAATGGGATATACATATATAAGTAGATTTATTACCGGATAGGTGCTAATATAAGCAACACACCAAGTGCAACATATAGAGCATAATCCTTTTGGAGGGCCTGGGATCACCCCCAATGTTGGTGGGGTTCGTGTTGTCTTTATTTTTCTATGTTGTGTTTACTTAAAAAAAATCTTGCCCTGCCAACAAACGCTACCCTTCGAAAAAGACATCAAAAATTGAACCAATTTATTGTCATGTTTCAGTTTATCAATATAACGGTATGTATTTTTGTATGTACCAACGAAATGTTACATTGACGAGTAAGTACTGAGTTTGGTTGTAAATGGTAGTACATTAATTTTGTCGGTACTTTTCTACTTGAGGAAATTTGTCACACCAATTGAAGAAACAATACTAATAAAAACAAGTTGACTCATCAGATTAATACAAAGCGCAATTAATTTAAACATATTTTGTTTGTTATGTTGTTGATAAGTCAGTTAATCTATATGTTTTCTGTATACCTTTGTTCAACTAAGGTGATACCAGAATAGATCTGTGATTGTTGTTTTCATTTTCAGAATGATTGTCAAACTATGAATGGAAACCTGGCGAAAATAGAGAATGCATATGAAAATGATTGGATTAATTTAATTGTACCATCATGTAAGTATCGTTTCTCATGAATCTGAGTGTAAATTCACATTGCGATAAGACGTGTCACGGAACTTGTCCATCCCAAATTCATGTATTTGTTTTTTTTTGTTATTCTCGTGGTATTTTGTCTGATGTTTGGTCCGTTTCTGTGTGTACATTTTATTATGATGTCGTTGTTCTCCTCTCATATTTAATGCGTTTCCCTCGGTTTTAGTTTGTTAACCCGATTTAGATTGTTGTCCATGGATTTATGAGTTTTGAACAGCGGTAAACTACTGTTGCCTTTATTTCTCATTCAAGGTCTTATCCATATTAACCCCAGTCATTAATTTTCTACATATATTATCTAACAGATCATACTTAAAACAAATCACGAATTTTAACTTAATTGAATAATAAAAAAAACCACTAAATTCTAAAGCGTCGCTGATGAGTTTTATGTAGACGAAACGCGCGTCTGACGTACTAAATTATAATCATGGTACCTTTGACAACTATTTAGACATACTTCATCATAACGATATAAAGTCGCAATGAGTCAATAAGACAAATTACATGAATCGGTGGGCCAAAACAACTTAATAAACAAGCCTGCCAAAACAAAACCTAATGAAATAACGAGGGTTGAACCAAAGTGATTTAACCATCTCTTGCAAATACAACGCCGAGCAGCAGAATTAAATACTTATTAATTGCAAAATCAGATAAGACAGTGCTGCGGAAAACTCTCCTAAAAGTAGATTAATCTAAAACAGCTCATTTTAATGAGTTCAATATATGATCCTTCACTTGAAATGTTCAAATAACCTAAGGAATGTTACACTACCTCAAGATTGATTGATTGAAGCCACTCAGTGTGAACTATTTCATGCATGTTCATGACGACACTACTTTAAGATTAACACTTACAAAAAAACATTTAAAATAATGACAAGATACACAAGAACAACTTTTCGTTAAACACATTCGTGCAACTCATATTGCTCTGCTTTGTTCAGATTATGACAAGTATCTTAAAGGCAAAGACCTGATTGGTATTCAGATATGCAAACATCTTTAAAAGAATATGTCCATGATTCGTATTGCTTCTTGGACACCTTTCATTTGATTAGCCTAATTAAAAAAAAAAGTATCTTCGTAAAAAATTCATTTTAAAACAATTAAAAATGAAAAAAAAAAAACCTAATTTGATTCTTTCTTGCTAGGATGATTTTCTCCTTTTTGAGGGACTCACATTTTTCAAATCTTAAAATAAAAAAACTGGTGACACGGAAAAAAATTGAACAAGTTGACGTAATGACTTATGAAGACAAATGTTAATATATTTTATTTTATCTAAATGACCTGTTTATATAGATAAAAAAAATATGGTATAGAAATGTCTCTTTGTATACGACTGAGGTGCTAAAAATATTACCTCGGTAGCACGAATGTTCCTGGGTATAAATGATCTTGTAACATGTACGATCACGAATCAATTGATTTTATACGAGTTGTTTGTGTCTAAACGTATGCAATTTTCACCATGTCTTAGCTTGTGGTTTAACATACTAGTATATGTCGAATGTCTGATAAGTATCGAACGTGACCTATTCCCGAACATGACTGTTTAAAATTGAGAATGGAAATGTGGAGTGTGTCAAAGAGACAACAACCTACCATGCATGGCACAGACAATGTTATGCCGAGTTTGAATTTGCATGGCTATACTTCGTGTCTCTGTATTTTATACATCCATCATTCTTGTATTTATTTTTGCTGTTTGTGTGATGGTTTCGGTTTGATTATGAGTTATGTCTTATAGATTATAATACAAAGTATTGTAAAATTGACTTTCAATACTATCATTGTTTTTACAGTTTTTTGGACTGGTATTGTGAAAATAATTGAAAACAAAATCAAAATTGCGTAATTGTTACCGAAGTGCGTTACTGCCTGTACAAAGTCAATAATACGGCGATTGATAAAGTATCCCGTTTCTATATGTTGGCGTTGGTTTTTGCTGCACTTCAGTGTTCCTGTTGTACCTTTATTTTCCTAGTTGCTAACTTTTCCTTGGTTTCATTTTGAAACCCAGATATCGATCGATTTATGACTTTTGAACACTGTTTTTTCTACTGTTGCCATTATTTACGAGATGTTTTGTTTAGTGTGATCGTTCACAGTAAATTGAGATACTGTGGATTCATTTAGTTTCGTGAGTACCAATTTTCGTGGATTGTGGAAAACTTACATATTCGTGGATATTTAATTTCGTGGTTTGGGCAAAATCTACAATCATTCCTTTGAAAAATATGTAATTCGTTGAATATTTGAATTCGTGGTTCTCTTGTACCAACGAAATCCACGAAAATTTGTATCCAACGAATATTAATGAATCCACAGTATATACTATAGCTGTGTCAGTAGACCAATTGTGAAGAACTTTTGCAATAATTGTTTGAGAGCAAAAAAAAAATATAAATCCCCGCGACGGACATAAAATCAACACGACACACACTCGATCACAAAGGCACACACTCAATCACAATGACAAAAATTCGATCAGCACTATAAACTAACTCAACAAGATGTTCACGAAACTAACAAGACACAAGAACAGATGTGTATCCACTTATATATGACCAAACCTTATATCAAAGCATAATTCTCAGAGAGTTGTCCAAAATCGGTTACAAAAACGGTTTATTGGTGAAAAAAAACCATAACAGAAACAATTATAATGACAATCACATTTTGTATTTTCAACTGTGGCTTTTCTATTAGACATGTATTTATTAATTACATGAAACTTGTTATTATTAAATGAGTTTTTGTTAGTTTGTAAAAGGGATCGAAGATACAGTTTTAAGAACATTGAAGGAAATTATCTTTTTTTTTAACTGTGTTATTTCATTTCAGTTGGAATACCTATTGATTATTGTATAGGTCTGCAGAAAGTCAATGGTAAATGGCGATGGCTATCTGACAATTCGACACCTGGGTTTAAAAATTGGAGACCTGGACAACCTTCAGGGGGTGGAAGTTGTGTACGTCTTACTAACAGCGATCAGTTTACTTGGAATGATGATAGTTGTGGTTTAAAGACTAGATATATTTGTAAAAAATGTTAATTTGGTAAAAATTAGACATGAGAACTACAATTTATACACTGAGTGGCAAGATTTAAAATTGATGTGTTGAATGACTATAGAACATGTGTGTCACCAGATAAGCAACACAATTGTGTTTCCATTGAGAAAGCTTCTACAAACAAATAGTCTTTTATAGGTTTAATATCTAAACCACCATATCGTCATTTATATGACAGTTGTTTTGGTTTCGTTTGATTTCAAAGTTGCCATTGTTTTATGGACTTTCAATTTTGAGTATTTGTTTTAGTTTTTTTTTTTATTGTTATTTCCCTTTCAACTGTTGGTCAATATCGCTTTATGCATGTAAGTACTTTATTTTTGTCTGATTTCACCAACTTCACGTGGGTTAACACAAAAATGCATTACAAATATCAACAAACGTTTTGTTTTGAAATTTTGATTACTTTATTAAACTATTCTAGAATCAAACTCGTTTAGAAGCTTGTTCACGGTCTATAGATAGTTTCCAGAATACCTATTTATATTTTCAATATTTGACTTATAAATGGACTTAGTTAATGTCCAATTCAACATATCATTCACTCTATGGTGAAAGTTTTAAAAATGTTAATGACTTTCTGTCACTATCCTGGATAAATACCAAACTCGCATAGAAGCTTGTTAATCATCAAAATGAAGTATCCAATGGAAGGTGTGGTATTTTTTCTGATTTTTTTCCGTATTTTACCTTTATTCTCACATATATTGTTTACAAAATTTTGAATTTTTTTGAAACTCTTAGGCTTTTATACCTCAGGTATAGATTACCTTCGCTGTATTTTGCAAATGTTTTAGGAATTTTGGTCCTCAATGCTCTTCAACTTTGTACTTTATTTGGCCTTTTTAACTTTTTTGGATTCGGGCGTCGCTGGTGAATCTTTTGAATACGAAACGCGCGTCTGGTGTATACAAAAAATTTAGTCCTGGTATCTATGATGAGTTCATTTACATTAACTCTTTGTTTCTTTCTTCGATTTAAATAACTTTCTATATCATCATGGGTTTTTACCAAAGGATAAGGTACGATAAGATAAGCACTTTTTGTGTTGACATGAATTGTCACTGATATGGTTATATTTATAAATTAACTGTTTACAAATTTTACAATGTTTTGAAATACTAAGGCTTTTCTACCTCAGACATAATATAAGTTGCCTTGGCTTTACTTTTAGGACATTTGGTTCTCAATGCTCTTCAACTTCGTACTTTATTTGGCCTTTTTTCTTTTTTTTGATTCGAGGGTCACTGATGAGTCTTTTGTAGACTAAACGTGCGTCTTGCGTATTTACTAAATTTAGTTCTGGTATCTATGATGAGTTTATTTATTGTACATGATCAAAAATGAGTATCTAAAGGAAAATTTTGGAATTGTTTTCAATATTTGATTGCAGGCATTTGTTAACTGTGTCTAGTTTAAACACATTTTATTTGTCAAAGTACAAATTGGATAAGACACAAGTCAACCAGACTTGTGAAGTCTTCTCCAATTAACATGTATAGCAATATAATACAAAAATATATGTATGAGCATGCATGTATGGAATGGTATATCTATTTACTAAATATATATATAAATATGGATCAAAAGACGGAAAATTGAAGAGAAAGAAAATAATAATAATACAGTGTCTCAGAGCCTATATGTCAGTAGATAACACTTGTTTTAGCTATAATTGAACTTACTTACGGAGGTAGACAAGAATCACTGCCTATCGAAGTTTTCAGTTTATTAGTCTCTTTATCTGAAGTTGACTCTAATATGTTTACCTTCTAGTTGTCAGTCCATCTATTTCACAAATCAGTTTCTCCTACATTTTTTTCATGCCGGAAGAGAGTTCTCGTCCTTGTTTGAAAAGTAAAACCCCAAAAATACGGAAATCAGGGGTAAATCAATTAGAAAAGTCCCTTATCACATGGCAAAATCAAATGACAAATCACATTAAAAACGAATGGACAACAACTGTCAAAAATGTTATATACTTTGCATCGTAAAGAGTCAAAAAGAAATATTTAATTGTTTTAGTTATCTTTCTTTGTGCAGAGTTTAACAAAATATCTTATTATATAAGTTAAACTATTTACTTTGATATAACAGTATTGACAATTATATTGGACAATCAATTATTGAAAGAAATGAGTTTGGTGTGTTTTGTAATTCAATTATACGTATACGGTGCAGGAAATACGTACCCTTCTGGTAAATCAACAGGAACTTATCAATAATAACTGGTTCATCACTAATACAGAATAAAGGTGTCTACCCATACTGTAATTAGGATGGAAATATATTGAATTTATATTCAATTTTCATATTTTAAAAATACAATACAGGTGAATCTTTATCAAATTTGCAACAAAAGAGCACATTTATTTAACGAAAATATTAATTAGGAATGAACAAACTGTTATAACAGATACAATGAGAAAAGAAAACAATACTTAGATATACTAAGATGCATTACTTTTGTCTGAGGAGTTCTACACAAACACAACAGTTTATGATACCATATACGGGAGAGCATTTTTGTCGAGCCTGCAACTTTTTCGCAGAAAGCTTGACATAGGGATAGTGATCTGGCGGCGGCGTTAGCTTACTTCTGAAAAGCTTTATATTTTAGAAGGTGGAAGGTCTGGATGCTTCGTACCTTGTACCTTTCTTTAAAGACACAAATGTTGCTAAACACCTATCCGACCTCCATGATAAATATGTTGCTGTCTCTGCAGACAAAGCCCCAAATAACATCGTTTTTGTCTGTAAAAGTCATTACATTAATTGCTTGATAAACGAATTAGGTATAGACAATTCACTTGGAAACTCAACATATACCCTCACGACACTTATCAAAGAGGAAATCTTGGATAATCATAGGTCTGTTCTTTGTTCTTTTGGTATTTCAACCAAAGATGAAGAACTGGATCTTCCATCACTGTATTGGATACCGAAACTAAGTGTCCTTACAAACAACGGTATATTGCTGGGTCTTCCAAGTGCTCCACGAAACCCCTTTCTGAATTATTAACATATATTTTATCAGCAAATCAAAGACGGGCTTCTGCCTAGTCTAGAGGTGGCGTGAATCAGATGTGGATACTAAAAAATTCCAAAGATCTTTTAGAGTACATACAATCTAACTCTCGTTTATCTTGTAACAGTATTAAAACATTTGACTTTTCTAATCTTTACACAAGTATTCCACATTCCAAACTAAAAGACAAATTAAAAGAGTTGGTATTTATTTGCTTCATAAAAAAGAGTGGCCAACGTAGATACAAGTATCTTGTCTTAGGGAGGGATAAATCCTACTTTGTAAAGAATCACTCGGATTCAAAAAAAAAATTCTCTGAAACCGATATTATCAAGATGCTTGATTTCTTGATTGACAACATATTTGTTAGGTTCGGAGGACGTGTTTTTTAACAGACTGTCTGCATCCCAATGAGAACAAACTGTGCCCCTCTACTTGCTGACTTGTTTCTTTATTATTGAGAGGCTGACTTCATGCAGGAACTTCTTATGAAGAAAGATAAGAAGTTAGCAATATCCTTTAACTCTACTTTCCGCTATATAGATGACGTTCTTTCACTAAACAATTAAAAATTTGGTGACTATGTGGAACGCATCTATCCCATCGAATTGAAGATAACAGATACTACAGAAACAGTTAAGTCGGCTTCATATCTTGACTTACATCTAGAAATGGACGATGAGGGTCGGTTGATGACAAAACTTTACGACAAAAGAGATGATTTCCGCTTTCCAATTGTGAACATTCCATTTCTAAGTAGCAACATTCCAGCAGCACCTGCATACGGGGTATATATCTCCCAATTAATACGATATTCCCGTGCTTGCATTTCCTATCATGATTTTCTTGATAGAGGGTTACTGCTCACAAGGAAGCTATTAACCCAAGAGTTCCAAATGGTGAAGTTGAAATCATCCCTTCGTTAATTTTACGGACGCCATCACGAGTTGGTTGACCGTTATGGAATAACCGTTCCACAAATGATATCGGATATGTTCTTTACGTCGTAACTACAATCCCCTTCCCTTTCATGAATGTGACCTACCGAATAAGATTATTTACCGGATTTGTAATCACATAAGCAACCCTACGGGTGCCACATGTGGAGCAGGATCTGCTCACCCTTCCGGGGCACCTGAGATCATTCCTAGTTTTTGATGGGGTTCGTGTTGTTTATTCTTTAGTTTTCTTTGTTTTGTCATGTGTACTATTATTTTTCTGTTTGTTTGGAATTAGGGGTGGTTCATGAGATAAAGATGTAAAGGAGTGAACTAAACATCTCTCGTATAAAGACTTGTAAATATACTGGTTCTCATCAGTGTGTAACTTTTGGTACAATTAATCTTTAATTTATTTATTTTTAAGTTTACGAAGTACTATATCATATTTCATTCATACTTTTGTTCGTACCATGTCAGCATAACCCGATTCATATTTTTGAAAAAAACGATATTCTTTTAAAACAGGAACGAAAGATACCAAAGGGACGTTCGAACTTATAAATCGAAAAAAAACTGACAACGCCATGGCTAAAATTGAGAAAGACAAACAGACAAACAATAGTACATATGACACAACATAGAAAACTTAAGAATAAACAACACGAACCCCAAAAAATTATGCCGACTGTTTCTCTGATATTGCTTATATATTATACGCTTTACATTTCCAAAGAATCCATAAGGTTTCCAGAGGAGTTATAAACAGCCAGGGATATACAATATGTCTCAAGAATATTACATACATGTAGATATAAGAAGATGTATAAGTGCCAATGAGACAACTGTCCATTTGTACATGTAATTATATACTAGTAGAATATGGAAAACAACACGTTATTAATTTTTTGCGTCCGAAGCGCTTTTCTGGATTTACCTTCATCAGGAACGCTCAAAGCCAAACATTTGAAATCTAAAGATGTATAAGTACCGAAACCGTTGAAGAGCTATATATAAAAAATACCTAAAATAAATAGCCAAATTCATCTAAAGCCAACTTTGCCTGAGGGAGTTGAAACCTTCACAATTATCCTTCACAATTAGATATACTTACGATCAATTAAAGGCTTAAGATTTTTGGTGACACTAAACATGGAGACCTATGTTTCCTTTGATGCGAGGTCTTGGTTTTAAGACCCTAAAACTGAGCTCAGGGTCTAAGATGCATTTGACGTGCTAAATATTGTTTTTTTGTTAATTACAACATTATATTATAACTTAAAGATAAAGCTATGGGATACTTTGCATTAAGTTAGATGACGTGTGAGTTAGACCAGTAATGTTTCAAACGATCTTGTGTAAACCGGAAGAAGTCATGTGTTTGCACCAACTTTCTTTAAAGGTACGTAAAACCATATATTTTTGACACCAGTGTAAAGCATCATATGTTCAACGTGTTGTACCAAAGTTTTATTTTATTTCAGGAAAAGAATGCACCTTAACATGTTTAACAATAATGTATGTTTTAAATCATTGTTGAATATAAACGGAAGCTAAAGATTATAACACGAAAAGTCAAACCAATAAGTCGAAAACAGGCCTACAATGCCATGGGCAAGTTAGAATTTTATTTTACATCACTTGTATCTTATTTGTAGGACAATTTCGATATTTTTTATATTGCATGTAGCATTTTGTTTCAAGGAATAAAGAAAAGTAAATAGTCTTTTTTAAATTTTAAATTTCATATATTTATGTTCTCAAAAGTCACCTTTTTTATACCTAGTCTTTCTATGTACTGTTTATTTGAAAAAAACATATTTTGTAATTCATTAACTTATTCAATTCAAACGACTTAACATTATCTATGGCTATTTACCAGTGATAAACGTTGTCAAAACAACAACATTGTCTCGTTATTGTTTTTAATATCATGTCGTTTGTTTTCTAATGCGCTTGACTGTCCAAGTGGCGTCTTTCGCCTCTCGTCTTTTTGGCGTCGGATTTACCACAAAGATGTCATTATATAAAAGAGAAGATGTGGTATGATTGCCAATGAGACAACTACCCACAAAAGACTAAATGACACAGACATTAACAAATATAGGTCACCGTACGGCCTTCACCAACGAGCAAAGCCCAAACCGCATAGTCAGCCATAAAAGGGCCCGATAAGATAATGTAAAACAATCCAATCGAGACAACTAACAGTCTTATTTATGTAAAAAATGAACGAAAAACAAAAATGTAACACATAAACAAACGACAATCACCGAATGAAAGGCTCATAACTTGGGACAGGCACATACAAAACTAATATGGCGAGGTTAAACATGTTAGCGTGAGCCCAACCCCCCTAACCTTGGACAGTGGCATAACAGTACAACATAAGAATGAACTATACAAATCAGTTGAAAAAAGCTTAACTCACCAGATGGAGAAAAAAAAATAAGTCGACGTGACCGGGTACTTTTACATCCCGACACATAAAGACACAATGAACAGATTTGAGAGTACTCGCAGTTTTCTGACAGCAAGTTAAAAGCCACTAAAAAAAATCATGCATCTAAGACTAAACAATCAATCCGTACACATCCAACATCCAATGGATTTAGTGTGAAGACGTCATAAACAGCCAGAGAAAACATGACCTTGTGCAATGCCAAGTTACAGGTATCGATTGTAGATCCATGAATGTTTATGTATGTAACTTACTAGTAATATTAAGTTAGATTTTAATCTACGGATAACAAAATCAATATTTATACCAATAAAAAACAACATTCAATGATCTTATTACAGTGTGATATAGGTAACCTTTTAGAATAAGTTTATTTACAGAAGCGACAAGTTTACATGGATCATTTCTAAATTTCCGGTCACGGTTAAGGTGTCATACCACCAATTACTCCCTCAAATTTAGAACGTATGTGAAAGTAGGCCTACTCGGACAAAAAATAGTGCATTTGATGTCATTGTTCACCTAAACTAACCAATAAATTTTCAGAAATGAAACTTTTGTTGAAAGAGAAATATATCAAGACCATTTTGAGCCAAATTTTATCTGTCTATGAGTTTGCATTTAAAATTGAGGATTAATACACTCCATGGTATACTAATTTAAGATTTTCAGAAAACCAGGGGTTATTTTTAGTGGTACCTCCTTTCGGAAGCTCTCTTCTTTCTTATATGATTTAGAATGTATATTGAAAATTGGCATGCAGAAAGGTGACACCTGTACAATTCAGGATATACCTAGTTTCTATGAAGTTAAACTTAAGGTAAAATATTTAGAAAGCTGTGAAAATTGCAAAATTTGGTTGAACAGATAGGGACTTTTAATTGGTGGTATGACACCTTTAACAACATTTCCGTGAAAATGAGGATGTGCTATCCCGACATTTGTTTGTCATTCCGATATTATATTTTTACAGTCGTCTTAACAGGTCTCCGTAATAAAATGATACTGATTCTTTGTTTTATTCTCATCTCCAAGCAGCAACCTTTGGAAAAATATGGTCGACGATTAAAATCCATGAAAAGATTGCATGATAAATTTTCTCCAGACAGTGATACAAAACGGTGATCCTGATTATAATTTATCGTCTTGTCCAGACATACTTAATCGAATACATTTATTAATTTGTTTCGCCACTTTCTGCAATTATCCGGAAATACAAATATAAATAGATTGAGATACTTTTACTTTTTTTTCTAATACTTAACAATTAAGTATAGACACACTTCATTGTTTCATACGTTTTATAGTCTCTATAGCTATTCAGTAAAAGACTTTCTATTATACTGTTAATGTAAGTAAATACTTTTATTACTGTTTATAAATTATGAATAAGAGGAGTAGACAATAAAACTAATGGAATGTTGTTAGTCCATGTTAGGAAACAGACAATTCAATTAGACTACCAATTCAGTGATTAATATCGAATTCGTGTCACATTAACAACATTTATCCCAAGAACTCTGAACCAACATTAATCCTGACCTTATGTAACATATAGATATAGAAAGATGTGGTGTGAGTGCCAATGAGACAACTCTCCATCCAAGTAACAATTTAAAAAGTAAACCATTATAGGCTAAAGTATATAGACTTTATTTCTGTCATTTTCCCCCCGGACGATTGATCTCTATCCAAAATCAGTAATCTGGTCAATGGTTGGCTCTTCACATCTTTTTTATTTGTTACACATAAAGGCATTTTGTAGCGAGTCGTTAAAGGTCAATAATATTTTAATCAACAGATCCTCGTCAGGGGCTGTCCTAAGTTATATCTTCATGATTTTTATCCTTTAATTAATTGATGTTAAAATAAGATATTTTATAGTTTCCTCTTTGTGTAGTTATTTGCTGTGTCATTGACGTTAAAAAAAGGCAACTACTAGTAGTATACCGCTGTTCGAAACTCATAAATCCATGGACAAAAATTAGAATCGGGGTAACAAACTAAAACCGAGGAAAACGCATTAAATATAAGAGGAGAACAACGACATAACACCAAAAAGTAACACACACAGAAACAGACCGAGCATCAGACAAAATCCCACGAGAATAACAAATATAACATCTAAACTAAATACGTATATTTGGGATAGACAAGTACCGTGACACGTCTTATCGCAATGTGAATTTACACTAAAAAATAAGATAAAACAAACGACGCAACGTTAAAATGTAACACACAGAGAAACGAACTATAATATAACAATGGCTAAACATGACCCTCTGTTTTCTGTTAGGTAAGACAATTTTAAAACCAAAACATTTGTTTCTTATTATCTTGTGATCACCTACATAGCTCACATGTCAAAATATAAACCTCTGATAAAGTGTACTCTATTCCGAAGATCTTTGACGTACTTCGATTGATTAGAAATGTAGTAACAAAAAACCGGAAAAAGTCCGGAATCAAAAGTAAGTCCTAAGTTTCTATTTTTATTTTAAGGAAAATTATGTCACCTGGTTTGATTAAGGTCAATATATCCCAAGGTCACATTAAAAGAGTATATTTATGCTAGTATTTGTTGCGTAGTTCCTTTTTGTCAAATGCAAGTCTTCTCAAACTTTATTTTAATGAACGGGAGTTATTTCATTGAATTTTTGCTGACTATCCACGGATAATTGTTAATTGTTTGTAATGGTTGATTCGACTTAAAGATAAAAATAAAGGAATTCATCAGCGTTTGTACAACATGTAAGTTCGCCAAAATCATCTATGATATTCCTTTCTCCATATGATGTAAGCAGTTTTTTGTAAATCTATTTTCTTGATTGTGTATGATCTGTCAACAATCTTAGAAAAACAAATTTGATTGAGTTTGATCTATAAATAAGAATTGATTAAAATGTTGAAACATGAATTTGACAGGATAACTGGATGTCAGAGACGGAAATTAGATAGTTGATTGCTGTGTTATTCCGTCCAATTATCTTTTAAAAAAACATAAAAGTCTTATAAGTTGAAAGAATTGTTCCGGAACATTCGATTTCTTCGGTTTTGGGTAGGGTTGATAACGTTCAATCTCTAGTGTTTAGTGTAACGGGTTATGAACTGTTGCATCCAGTCGTCATTGTTTTCCTCTTCTTTTTTTTATCATAGTGTTGTCTGTTTTCTTCCACTTACAAGTCAGCAAAAATTTTAATTGCCCCTTTAGTATTTTTATTCATTTTTTCAAATGTCAGAAATAAATTTTGTGTTTGTGTACTATATCCATTTGCAAAGTGACATTTAATTATGTACCAAGATAAGCTAAATACACTATTTGTTGTTCATAGTTGTTTGTATTTTCACCAGAGAATTCGGACATTAGTGGTTGACGTGGTTTGTAACAGTCAAAAGTGAAATAACAAAAACACCGAATATAGAAAAATTAGAAACGGAAAGTGCTATGGTAACATTTTGATATTTATGTTTTTCATTTTTACTAATGTTCTTTGTTTGTATGTCTTTTTGTGTTTCTTTGTTACATATTTGTTTGTTTTGATAGTGATTCAGATAAAAACACAATGTTGAATGCTAAATCTCTAACTTTTACTTTTTTATTGTTGACAACATTATGGAGTTCAATGCGACAGTCATACAAGTGAGAGATTTAGCTAACTATAAGACAAGATTAAATTCGCCACTTTCTACATGAACAAGTTCCTGCTTCAAGTCAGGATTAAAACAGTTGTTATTCATTTGTTTGATGTGTTTTGTCATTTGTTAACGGACTTTCCTTAGAGTTCGGTATTTTTCTTATTTTACTTTTCCCTAATCAAAATGCAAAATCAAAAGCACCAACACATCTAACGAATGGTAAACAACTGTCATATTCCAGACTTGGTAAAACCATTTTTTTATGTAGAAAACGGTGGATTAAACCTGGTTATAGAGCTAGCTAAACCATTTTTATTCCTCTTTATGAATTATCAATACTTTTTTGTTCCAAATGTTTTTACAAGGTTTCTATATTTCAGTTGTAATAGTTATGTTTTTAAGACCTTTTCTTTTAGTAACTGTATTGTTCTACATTTACTTTGCTGGTTTATGATGTCTATATATGTGTTGCTAAGTAAAATATAGGAACGCTTAAGATTATAGAATTACAAAAAGCAGAAAAATGACACGTATCAGGCCATCTGAAAACCATCATTTGTTTTAAATCATTTGAATTGTAGTTTCATGAAATAACAATATTTAATTGTGATTGATCAAAGAATGCCGTTGACGATTAGATATATTAAATACATTATGCTGTTGATGTATCATCAATATATCTCCGTGTGTCAAGCTGTTAATATAATACAGGAATTCAAATCATACCATATTGTGAATGTGTGCATTAAACATTACAAGTCAGGTTCAATTAACGAAATTAGGTTCAGTTAGGTCAGAAACCATCAGATTAAACCGGAAGTTGTTCAGATTAACAATGATATTATCAATTGTGCAAATGATAATGGAATTTTATACCGTTAATGATATCTAGTTTAATAACCTCTCTAAATTAACAAATGATTTGCTGTCAAGGCCGATTTAATTTGCAAATTGAGCTGGATAGCTGTTTTTAATTTGAAATCGTAGAAATACCATTTCTATCGCTGTTGATTATACTTTTCAATTTAGTTTCTATATGTTGTTTATTATGTTTACATTATTTTTAGGAATATGTTGTTATTCTGAAATCGCATGTTTGGAATGAATGAATGATATTTTGATATCGTTTTGCTGTTTACATTTACGGTTATTGTTTGTTTACGCACTGTGTTATGGTGCTAGGTTTTATAAGCAAACAAACGCACTGTTAGTCTGTATGAAATGGCGAAGTCAAAAGTGACAACAGTTTGTTGATTTTCTAGCATAGTGTTTTTATGGTACAATTCTCCTTGTCAAAAGAGCTGTATACAATTTTGCATGTTTATGGCTTTACAACTGTGTGTTACGTAACTTACAGGGAAAGAAGCTACAGTAATCCTTGATAATTTTTGGAATATTTTACTACTTAAAGTGACATAAACATATTTACTGGAGCTTTCTTGATTCTTCGAAAAATTGTCAAAGAAATAAAACTTCTCCAAATTACATGTACTATTTTTAGTTTTGTAAATTTACGTTGCCTAAAAAAGTATTGATTATTTTTTGACATATTATTCTTTAAAAAAAAACATGATTTTTTTTTTTTGCCCATATTGATTTTAACTTTTAAAGACCCATGACAAAAACGATGTTTTAACGTTGATGTATTCAATAAAATCACAAGTTTGTGTCTGTATCATTCCATTTGCTTTTAATAATCATCATGTCTTAATTTATCACCTATAATTCCTTTTCAGTGACAAATGATTGTTTTTAATCTGTTCATTCCTATGTACGGGTGATAAGAGTAAGCCTTCATTATATTGTCATTGTTGAATTAAACTCAATCTGTCATTCACAACTATCGCTTGTTTGAAAGATTGCAAATGCAAACTCTAATTTATCAAACTTTTATTGAAATGAAAACTCATTACCTTTCATCAAAACGTATCGTAAAATAAAACTGCAACTTTTGAAAATTTTACTATAGAATTCAACAAGAATTTATTTCAAGATTTTAATAAGTGCTGTAAAGCTTTAATTATGAAACATTGTAAATATACAAAATCTTAACTCTCAATTACAAATAAAAATGATATGGATGCAAGTTCTTTTCTCAAGAGATCATACAAATGTATGTAGTAATTGTTTCATGTAAATCTAATGCACGTTATCATTATATCAATATGAAAAAAGTATTAAATCAGGGAGTCGTTACCACAAATTCATGAAAACTTATTGTTCTTTTGAATAAACTTATCCTGCTTATCAATTAAACACGGTTAAAGTTGTTATAGTTTTGAATATTGTCTTTGTTGGTATAAATAAAATTAACGGTACCAATTTTCTTCCACCATATGCGCATTTCGACAATACATGTCTCTTCAGTGATGCTCGTGGCCAAAATATTTGAAATCCAAAGCTTATATAAAAGATGAAGAGCTATAATCCAAAAGAATTTGATTTTGTTTTTAATAAATAAAAATAGGAGATTATTGGAATTTTAGGTCTTCAATGCTGTTCAATCTAATGTAAACAAAACACGCGTTTTGGCGCATTAAATTATAATGCTGGTACCTTTGATAACTATTTTAAAATATGTATAGACTGACTTCATAGATACTTAAGGTCCAATATCATGTTGATACTTAAGGTCCAATATCATGTTGATACTTAAGGTCCAATATCATGTTGATACTTAAGGTCCAATATCATATTGATACTTAAGGTCCAATATCATGTTGATACTTAAGGTCCAATATCATGTTGATACTTAAGGTCCAATATCATGTTGATACTAAAGGTCCAATATCATGTTGATACTTCCATAATGTATATTTTGAGATTTTAAGTGTTTATAAGGCTGTTACTTTACATGTTATGACGTCTTTTAATTTTTCTAAATTGTGTATGTGCCTGTCCCAAATTCAGCAATTGTTTTGAAACACATCAGTCTGTTGGCAGACATATAGACGGTGGTGGGGTCAAACATGTTTGTGAGAGCACTGGTTACGGGAGTCTTGAGTGCAACAAACATTTTGGACCGCGTCATAATCCTGTCTCGAGTCAAAAGAGAAAACCATCAGCTAAATTGAAATTAAAAACAGTTGACGAAAAAACCTCCAAGGTTCCGAAATATTAATATAAGAAAAAAAAATCATAAAGTTCAAATAGACCTGTTTCTATCTAATCATTTTTGTTTTAGTTCGAGGTTTACATTTTGTAGTTTATTTTAAATTTCTTTGTCTTTAAATGTGCATAGCATAGTATTAAATGAGGCAGTCGTTACCACTAACTAATGTCTCATGAAAACTTATTCATGTTTTAAACAAACTTATCTTGCTTATCAATTTAACACTGTTATAAATATTATCTTCATTGGTTTTAAATTTGAGTTTGTTTTTAATAAATCAAAACATGACTTAATATGTATGGGAAAAAGTAAAATCACAAAAACACTTAACTCCAAGGAAAATTCAATAGAAAAGTTTTTAATCAAATGGCAAAATCAAAAGATAAAACACATCAACCTTATGGATAAAAAATGTCTGGTTCCTGACTTGGTACAGGCATTTTCTTATGTACAAATATAAGATGGCAGTTTCGAACACTTTAGGTCCAACATCATGTTGACACTTCCACAAGATATATTGTGACATTTTTAACTGTTTATGAGACTGTTAATTTACATGTTATGTAGTCTTTTAATTTTGCTAAATCCATGGGATTTTCCTGGGAAAACATGGTTTATGTATTAGTTGGAAGACAATTTTTTTCCAACTTTGCTTAGAGCCAATCTAATGAGTCAAGTTTGTTTTCAATTGTGCTTAGAGCCAATCTGATGATGTAAGTCTTTTTCGACTGTTCATAGAGCCAATCTGATGAGTCAAGTTTTTTCCCACTGTTCTTAGAGCCAATCTGATGAGTCAAGTTTTTTCCAACTGTTCTGAGAGCCAATCTGATGAGTCAAGTTTTTTCCACGTGTTTTCAGAGCCAATCTGATGAGTCAAGTCTTTTCCAAGTGTGCTTTGAGCTTATATGATGAGTCAAGTAATTTTCAATTGTGCTAAAGCCAATGTGATGAGTCATATATCTTTTTAAATAACAATGCTAAGATCCAATCTGATATGTGGTTAGAGTCAGTCTGATAAGTCAAGTCATTTCTAACTGTGGTTAGAGTCAGTCTGATAAGTCAAGTCCTTTCTAACTGTTGTTAGAGTCAGTCTGATAAGTCAAGTCATTTCTAACTGTGGTTAGAGTCAGTCTGATAAGTCAAGTCCTTTCTAACTGTGGTTAGAGTCAGTCTGATAAGTCAAGTCATTTCTAACTGTGGTTAGAGTCAGTCTGATAAGTCAAGTCCTTTCTAACTGTTGTTAGATCCAGTCTGATAAGTCATGTCATTCCTAACTGTGGTTAGATCCAGTCTGATAAGTCATGTCATTTCTAACTGTGATCATGGCCAATTTAATGAGTCTTTTCTAACTGTACAAGCCAATTGTATGAATTTGTTTCACAGTACTTAGAGACAATCTGATAAGTCAAGTCTTATATGACTAGTCTTAGAGGTAATCTGCTTTTTATTGTGTTGTGCTTTAATACTTCTTCCAGGGTAGGGGTGGTTGAGTGCTCACGCATATTTAACCTCACCAAATTATGTATGTGTCTGTCACATGTTCTGAGACATTTGTTTTTGATATACATCAGTCTGTTGGTAGTCGTTTTGACTGTGTTGGGGTCAAGCAAGTTTGTGAGGGATCAGGTTACAGGAGTGTTGAGTGCACCAAACAGGTTTGACCCCGTCATAATCCTGTCTCTGTCAAAAGAGAAAAACAGCAACCTGATTTAAATTTAAAAAAGTAAACGAATACACATTCCAGGCCCCGAAAAGTGGTACCAGAAAAACATAAAACATATGCATATAACACAAAGTCTTTATAAACCTGTTTCTATCCTATCACTTTGTTTTAGAGTCCATGGTTTACATTAAATAGTTTTTAAAATTCCCTTGCCTTTAAAAGCGAGCCATCACAAGCAGGTCGTGGTTTTCATTAACACTTGAGTGCAATTACTGACTGTAACTATATGTAGCTACCAGTATATCACTTGCACTCAAAACACTTTTCCAACTTCTCATTTCCAAAACTAATATCTATCAGTCAACATTTACAGTTCAACTTGATGGTAATATTTCAATTAATACAGACTACAAATTTAGAAGTTTTCAATAAAATAATCATCATTTTGTTTTATTAACTGTTTTTCGTTGTGTTAAAGGGTCTGTCCAAATAAAGAAAACTTGTTAAAACGAACCAGTACATATTGAATATTTCATTAAAGATTTCCGTTTGTAGTTAAACAAAAAATAATGAATCAAATAATAAAAAGAAATGATAAAACCAGAATCCCAAATTACGAACAGAGGAATGAATAGTTATAAATACTGATTGAATGAGATTTTATGAGTATATCAATGAGTAATTGGATGTGACTTTATTAGTAAGACCATGTTTGATTGGATGTAATTTCATTAGAACGGCCAGGTCTGATTGGACGTAACTCTATTAGTAAGGCCATGTCGGATTAGATGAAATTTTATTAATGAGGCATTGTCCGATTTGTTTCTTTGATTAGTGTCAATTCAAATTGTCAAAATCTACATTTTTGCACATCTTGATTTACTTCTAGAATGATTGGTTGAAAACACAACTTTACGACAATAGGTGTGATTTCTGTTTCCCAATTGTTCACTTTTCATTTCTATGTAACAACAGTCCAGAAGTGTCAGTATATGAAGTAAATATGTATCAGTTGAAACAATATTCTAGAGCTTGCATTTCTTAATGAATTTGGGATTGTTGCCTACTGGGAAGCTATTAAATCAAGGGTTCCAAGTGGTGAAGTTGGAGTCATTCTTTATACAATTTTATGGACGCCATAACGAATGTGTTGACCGTAATAGAATATATGTTTCATATATGAATATGTTCTACTATTAATTGTCGTTCCCAAAATCATTTAGTGCTACGTAATTTGAATTTGAATGTAAAACGTCCATTGATTAGGTGAAAGTTTTTGTTTTTTAGCTCATCGACATAGTTTTTTTCGTGTGACCGTGATGTCATCAATGTCTCTTTATGAATGATTCCATTAGGATCTAAATTATAAAGAATCAATGCACTATTTTCTGTCTTTTGTATGAAGAAATAAAATTACAAATGTGGTAAACACTTCAAAGAACCAACGTAGCGTGTTATTTAAAAGTGTAATTTATAAATAATACATTGCCACATGACTGCATATGTAGGCTACATTATTGTGAGTTTCTATATTTTGTATATTTTGATAACTGCACATTGTATATACATTTACTATGTTACATAAAATGGAAAGTTTGTTTATCGTCGATGTTGTTGCAAGTAGGCGAGTCATGTAATCTCTCTATTGACGACTTCAAGTCTGAACCTCCTGATTGCACTTGTACTAGTTCCCAATTCACATACACATAAAATTCGGCTGGCCACGTTATTACCGGTGACCTTAACATTGTCGATAACCCTTCCCTGCTAAATGTGATATCAAAAGGTCCGAAAAATTGTGAGCCTAAATCAATCAATTGTAAATACATCTTCAAATTATTGATGGATTTAGTCGAGGATTATGCCAGGCAATGGGCTAAGATCAAGATGGAAGACGTAGACACTCTTTCCGAATGAATTAAGACAGTAAGGTCGTTGATACAAATCAGAATTAAGAAACTGTATGGGTCTATCAATGCCCATGCTACGTCAATCTTTAAAGACCCAAATGGTGTTTGGCACTTATCCTATCTCCATGATAAAGCACAAAAAACATCGTTTTTGTGTGTAAAACTCATTACATTAACTGGTTGATAAGTGAATTAGGTATTGACAATTTACTTAGAAACTCAAGACTCTTACCAAAGAGGAAATCCTGGATAATCAAAGGTGTGTTCTATGTTTTTTTTAAAAATTCAACCAAAGATGAAGAACTAGATGTTTCATCACTGTATTGGATAACTAAACTACATAAAAGAGGGACGAAAGATACCAAAGGGACAGTCAAACTCATAAATCTAAAACAAACTGACAACGCCTAAGTGTCCTTACAAACAACGGTATATTGCTGGGTCTTACAAGTGCTCAACGAAACTTCTTTTTAATCTATTAACATCTATTTTATCAGCAATCAAAGCCGGGCTTCAAAGTTATTGTAAAACTGTCTATTCTAGAAGTGGCATTAATCAGATGTGGATACTAAAAAATTCCAAAGATCTTTTAGAGTACATACATGTACAATCTAACTTTCTTTCATCTTGCAATAGTATTTAAACATTTGACTTATCTACGCATTACACAAGTATTCCACATTCCAAATTAAAGACAAATTGAAAGAGTTCGTATTGCTTTGTTTCATAAAAAAAGAATGGCCAACGTAGATACAAGTATCTTGTTTTAAGGAGGGATACTTCATACTTTATAAGGATCACTCTGATTCAAACAAAAAATTCTCTGAAACTAACATTATCAAGATGCTTAATTTCTTGATTGACAACATATTTGTTCTGTCGGAGGACGTGTTTTTTAACAGACTGTCGTCATTCAAATAGGTACCAATTGTGCCCCTCTTCGTGCGACTTGTTTCTTTATTATTATGAGGCTGACTTCATAAAGGAACTTCTTAGGAAGAAAGATAAGAAGTTAGCAAAATCCTAAAACTTTACTTTCCGCTATATAGATAATGTTCTCTCATAAAAAAACAATTGATGACTATGCTTACGCATTTATCCCATCGAATAAGAGACAAAGGATGCAACAGATACAGTTAAGTCGGCCTCATATCTTGACTTTCATCTAGAAATTGACAATGAGGGTCGGTTGAAAACAAAACCATTTCTTAGTAGCAACATCTCCAGCAGCACCTGCATATGGGGTATATATCTCCCAATTGATACGATATTCCCGTGCTTGTATTTCCTATCATGATTTTCTTGATAGAGGGTTGCTACACATAAGGAAGCTATTAAACTAGGAGTTCAAAAGGGTGAAGTTGAAATCATCCCTTCGTGAATTGTACGGACGCCATCATGAGTTGGTTGACCGTTATGGAATAAATAAAGGCAACAGTAGTATACCGCTGTTCAAAACTCATAAATCCATGGACAAAAAACTAAATCGGGGTAACGAACTAAAACCAAGGGAAACGCATTAAATATAAGAGGAGAATAACGACACAACACTGAAATGTGACACACACAGAAACGGACCAAGCATCAGACAAAATCCCACGAGAATAACAAATATAACATCAAAACCAAATACATGAATTTGGGATAAACAAGTACCGTGACACGTCTTATCGCAATGTGAATTTACACTCAAAAATAAGAGAAAACAAACAACGCAACCTTAAAATGTAACATACACTGAAACGAATAACCGTTTTACAAATGATATCAGATATGTTCTCCACGTCTTGACTACAATCCCCTTCTCTTTCATGAATGAGACCTACCGAATTAGACTGTTTACCGGATTTGTTAAAACATGAGCAACACGGCTGGTACCACATATGGAGCAGGATCCGTTTACCCTTTCGGAGCACATAAGATCACTCACAGTTTTTGGTGGAGTTCGTGTTGCTTATTCTTTAGTTTCATATGTTGTTTCGTGTAAACTATTGATTGTATGTTTGTCTTTTTCATTTTTAGCCACGACGTTGTCAGTTTATTTTCGATTATTTAATTTAAACATATTTATTTATAGTGGATTGGGAAACAAGTTTTGCAACTTATATAAATCCCTTTCCACTTTGCGGGTGCGAGTGCTGCCTTGTAGCGGCATTAGCCTACTCTTTTTCGAAATCTACAAGGGTGTCTTTAACGTGCAAGAGATATGGCTCTCTCTTAACACGGGTCAGCCATTTATCGTCCCCGTCCGACGGACTTTCATCGTTTCCTCAAGACCATACTCGCAAATGGTGTCAAGGGAGAGCCGAAAATTGATATCCTAAAATTTTCATCCCAAACGGGATTTTCGATTAATGAGTTTGACTGTCACTTTGGAATCTTTCGTCCCTCTTTTACAGTTGATGTGGTCTCGTACTTTGAGTACAAAATCATTATTCACAGATAACAAAGCACAAAGATTAGTTATTGGAAACAAAAGACATTGGAAGTGCATTTCTGAAATACTTACATTTGTCCATCCTTTAATATAGACTCGGGTTTAGATTAAGATTCAATATTGAAGTGTTTAACTTTTAATATGTATGCACTTAGTCACAGTAAAACTTAATATCCTATCAATTTATATAAGATTGCAATAAACTGTCTATCTAAACAAGATGTCGTAAATCACAGCATAAATGAGTTTAAAATAAAACTTAATTACATTTGTTGAAAGAAAAATATAATCAAATTCTTATCAATCCAGATTAACACGTATAATTAATTTTGAGATAGGAAACATGCATTGAATAAAGGATAACATGGTAAATCCTGTTATTTGTATTATCTCAGATCAGAATGTCATCATTACAAATTAAACCATTGAGTTTTACAGCATTCATTTCATTAGTTTATATCGTTAATGATGGCGACAAAGGTCACTGTGAATGTAAGATTCCTTCTTCTTTCCCTTTTATTCAATTAAATTAAATGTAACTAACTTCCGTAAAAGATATACTTATTAACATGAGTATGTCGTCCTATTAACGTTTGTAATGAAATCTGACAACTTTATGCTGTAGGACATTACACATAAAGATTTCCAAGTGTAACTGGCAATGTAATCAGATGTCTGGTCGGGTTAATGTTGTAGTCAACAAATATCTTGAACGACAATATTTCTCTGTTCGGAATTTCATTGGTCGTGTAATTTCTTTCATGAAATAATGATTATTTCCAATACATATGTACCAAAATTCAACTGATGTGAATGTAAGCAATTATAATTATTTACATAAAGAAGGCCGTTAGTTTTCTCGCTTGAATTGTTTTACATTGTCTTATCGGGGCCTTTTATAGCTGACTATATGCGGTATTGGCTTTGCTCATTGTTGAAGGCCGTACGGTGACCTATAATTGTTAATATTTGTGTCATTTTGGTCTTTTGTGGATAGTTGTCTCATTGGCAATCATACCACATCATCTTTTTTATATTCAATGACAAGTGAAGCCCTTTTCAACTATTTATTTTAACAGTTTTTAAGTTGTACTGTTACACCACTGTCAAAGGTTAGGGGGCGTTTTTGCGCCAGCAAACTATGATACTCTATGATTAATTTATGTAATTAGAATAATCATTTGACTATTTGCGAGATTTTGGTTTATAATTTTGGTTTTTTTGCCTCATTGATATGAAAGACAGATTTTGAGCAAAATAGTCTGGTGTTAATGTAAAGAACAACAATGTTTCTGCATTGACGTGTATTAATGAAGCTTGATACGGTTTTCAAACATCAGATTTAATAAACTTAAAGTATAAACAATTAACACCCACATACAAATGAACAAGCTTTTTATATTTTTGTAATTAATCGAGTTATCATTCTAGGAATTAGATTTTAAGAAAGTTGTGAATTTGATTATAGACGAAAAGTAGGTTATAATATTAAATTTGTTGTCAAATTCCTTTTAACTTTTTATGCTAGAAATCGCCAGTGGCTTAAAATTTAAAGAAATAAATTAGATAAAACTCTATTTTAACGCATTGGAGATATACTGGAAGCAATCGGCACCAACGGACCAATTCATCAGATGAATTAATGGAATAAAATAAAGTAATAACTATCTTTTGGCTGCATATCAAAGTGCTAATATGATATATGAAATAACAGAAATCAACTGACATCAATGGATTTATATCTGACGCATAAAATGTTTTAAATTTTGATCAATATTATTTGCTGAAGTATAAGAATAGTTAAATGTTGTTTTTGTGAGTTAACAACTGTATGCATCATACTTTCTGTTTGTTGTGATGCTCTAACTTTTTATTATTAGTGATAAAACACACAAAACTAAAAGCGACCGTACGAGAACCTCATGAATAGCCAAACTCGTTAAACAAAACTTAGTAGTAAACAACACTAAAATAAACATAAATAAGGCCGATATGTTTCTCGTTTGAATTGTTCTAGTACATTGTCATTTCGGGGCCTTTTATAGCTGACTATGCGGTATGGGCTATGCTCATTGTTGAAAGCCGTACGGTGACCTATATGTTTTAATTTCTGTGACATTTTGGTCTCTTGTGAAGACTTGTCTCATTGGTAATCATACCACATCTTCTTTTTATTTTTAAACATCCGCAGTGCTTGATATATATTCTCTTCTGTAGTTCTTGAGATAAATTCGATCTCTTGTTTGTGCCAGACCATTCTTTCAACGTTATGACAGTTTGTATACTAAAATGAAACGCACACCACCTATACTTGGCCCTCATTCCTATCCTTGTTCCATTTTTCACTTCAAAACATTTCATGGAAGTGGGAATAGTGTACTTCCATATACCTAGACCGTACTGCACTGGTTATCGGAAGTTTTGATGCACCAAATCATGCACTTCATATCTGAGGAACAGGCTATTTATGCTCTCAATTTTAGAATTTATTCGAACATTTCTGTATTATTCAATATATTCAGTTTATTTAGTGTTCTACAAGGACCGTCGCCTTTCATCGGATACAATTATTTCTTAAATGTATGCTACATGGTTAAAGGTAAACACCTCTACGAAGAAACTATTTTTTTTTTAAATATATACTACTTTCATGTATGTTCTATTTTCCAGGATCGATTAGGTTGTGTTATATCTTACAAAGTCTATCCAAATTATTTTTGCTAAGAATTTTACTCAAGCCGTAGCTAGGGTCCGTCTTAAACTTGCACGGAGGTGAGAGTTTCTTTTGCTGCGAGTTGAAAGCCTCGCCATGACTTTTAGACGAAGAACACGCCATGAAAGCGTTTATTGCTTTTTTGTTGTTGTGCATATACTGATTTTGTGGCATGATCTATTTTATCAAAGTTAAACAATTATCAAATGAAAAAAAAAAATATATATTTTTTCTATATTGTTCAAAGCAAGTGACTATTTCGATGATAATACTAGTTTAAATCAAAACATATACAAACTAACTATTTTGAAAAACAATTTAGCCTCAAAAGATGGAATATCAAATTCAATGATAACAAAGCTGTATATATCATTAAATTAAAGTAGATACAGGATATTATACACACTTCAATGAGACAGCAAACCAACAAAACAAAAAGTCAATATCTCTGTACAAGTGTTCTTACACACACAAGTTTGTTAGTCAATCACATGTTTAGCTTTTTTCTAATAAATTAGAGATTTTTTTTTTATAACGAATTACTTAAAAAGGAAATTAGAATACAGCGTTTTTCTCTGGCTAAATGGTCAATGCCTTGTTGACATCTCAGCTAACTATCAGATGTAAACAAAGATGAGCTGTAAGATAATCCTTCCGATCCGCCTTGTTTTACGTGTTTTTGGTAATTTTGTGTCATTAGCTTCAAAATTAGATACCTTTGTATTTCCGATAACGTATTACTAGTATAACTGACAAGAGTTAAGTTTCAAACAATCATATATATGTTGCATCAAATTATCTGCGATATCTTTCACTTTACCATATTATAAGGTCAAAGCTAGCAGGCACTTAAATGATTGGCTATATGATACACCGTAAAGAAACAGAAAATACAGATTGATGTGTACACGTATCTGTATGATAGTGAGGCAAGTATATCTACACAGAAACAGTGATATGTTGGTAAAGTCTAAACACGTTAAAACAAATGCAATGTGAGAGTCCTCAGTCAGATTGTTTTTTGATGCTCATGTTGAAGTTTATTGTATTGCATTCATTGTATTGAAGCTGAACCCTCCATCCGGGTGAAGGATCCCCCTCTTCCGTTGAAGACCTATTGTTGGTTTTAGGCTGATTTCTGCTCTTTGGTCGGGTTTTTGTCTCTTTGACATCCCCCATTTCAGTTCTCACTTATAAAATTGAGAATGGAAATGGGGAATGTGTCAAAGAGACAACAACTCGACCAAATAAAAAAACAACAGCAGAAGGTCACAACAGGTCTTCAATGTAGCGAGAAATTCCCACACCCGGAGGCCTCCTTCAGCTGCCCCCTAAACAAATATATACTAGTTCAGTGATAATGAACGCCATACTAATTTCCAAATTGTACACAAGAAACTAAAATTAAAATAATACAAGACTAACAAAGGCTAGAGGCTCCTGACTTGGGACAGGCGCAACAATGCGGCGGGATTAAACATGTTTGTGAGATCTCAACCCTCCCCCTATACCTCTAACCAATGTAGAAAAGTAAACGCATAACAATACGCACATTAAAATTCAGTTCAAGAGAAGTCAGAGTCACTTATAATCCAGTTATTAGTCAAAAGTTAGAGTTATGGATTCCTCCAATGATAGAGGATTATTTAGTTTGATAATCTCATCTAATCTCATCTCTTTGAATGTTTCTGTACTCATTTGAACCAAACATATAAAAAAAAGAACAAATTTACCCGAGAATGCTACTACCACTACTAGCAATATGATGCTAGGTTGTTTTAATACATCTGTACTAGCTGCCTACTGATGACTCGGTTCTGAGTGTAAATGGTCCTTCAACTATGCGGGGAAAAATTATACGGCATATCTAGGCTTATCAATTTCTAAAACAATATTTCATTGTACATGTTTGAAATTTTTAAACAACCACAGAAATTTTTGCAGTTGAAATACATGTAGGTATCCTGTCGTCGTCTTCCCAAGACGGATGGTTTCCAGATAATAACTTCAGTATAAGTAAAAAGGAAGCCTTAAAATTATAGCATACTGTGGATTCGTTTATTTTCGTGGGTACCAATTTTGTGGATTAAAGAAAATTTGCATTTTCGTGGATATTTAATTTCGTGGTTTTGCCGAAGTCTGCATACAAGCCTATAGAAAATTTGTTAATCGTTGAACATTTAATTTCGTGGTTAGACTCTACCCACGAAAGCCACGAAAATTGGTATCCAAAGAATAATAATGAATCCACAGTAATATTTATAATCATAAAAGGAAGCCTGGTGTTGTTTTGCGGGGTTATATATATAGTCCCTAAGGTTTAGGAATAAGGGTTCCATAGGTGACCAAAACAAGCATTAATCTAAGTGTCCGTACAAAAAGTCGTGTATAAGTATTTCAATTGTTCTGAAATTGTACCATAATATTGAATACCATAAGTAGAAGGTTGAGGTCTATTTTTTGGGTTATGGGGCAACAGTCTAGGAATTAAGGGCCAAAAACAAACATTTTTGTAGATTCCAGACAATAAATTTGAGTTATTTCTTTGTCCAGAATGGTTGTTGAATTACCTAAAACCAATGCTTTAAGAAATCTTCTTTAAAAATTGGAGTTTAAATTTCTCTGTCCAGAATAGTAGTTGAATCAACTTAAAATAATGCTATACATGTATATACAATATACAATGCAAAATTCACTTTACTACCAACTGATAAATTTAAGCAGTCTTTTTAGCCATTCAGTGATTACAAGCACTTTGATTATCATTCTAGGGTTATGCCCTTTCACAAATGGAAAAATTTCTCAAGTTTGTCTAAATTTAGTGAAATGTGTATATAATGTTTATTACCTCTAAATTCAGTTTAAGTTCAATTTTTGGCAGCTTCACTTTATGTACCTTTTTAACGTTAATTTATTTTATATGCTAGCGGGGGCATCATCACCATGACTGTATGACATTTATATTTTAATACTTTATGTTTCATTAAAATGAGTAGTTGAATAATTATTGTTGCAAACTCCATTAGAAATTTGATTTGAGATCATTTTTATACCACCGCAAAAATTGAAAACTGTTTGGTTGTACATTGGTATCACGTTGGCGTCATCGTCTTCATCCAAAGACATTTGGTTTTCGCACTCTAACTTACCGGTAAGTAAAAGTCGATAGAAATATATGAAATTTAGACACAAGGTTTATGACCATGAAAGGAAGGCTGGGATTGATTTTGGGTATTTTAGCCTCAACAGTTTAGGAAAAAGGGCCCAAATTAGCATTGTTCTTGGTTTTTGCTCTATAACTCAAGTATTAGTAAACAGAAATCTATGACATTTTAACATAAGGTCTATAGCCACACAAGGAGGGTTGGAATAGATTTTGGTAGTTTTAGTCCCAACAGTGTAGGATTTAGGAACCGAAAACAGGTCCCAAATAAGCATTTTTCTTGGTTTTTTGAACAATACCTTTAGCTTAAGTTAATAGAAATCTATAAAGGTTTATGACCACAAAAGGAAGGTTTGGATTATTTTTGGGAGTTTTGGTCCCACGGATCGTCCGATAATATTCAAGCTTTTTGGAAAAATAAAATTATTTCCCTACCTACCTATCCACACCTGGCTTGGCAGGGTCGGGATTGGGGAAACAAACAATATTTTAATTTAGGCCTTAGACCACATTCAATCTGTGTCAGAAACCTATGTTGTGTCAACTATTTAACCACAATCCAAATTCAGAGCTGTATCCATCTTGAATGTTGTGACCATACTAGCCCCAACCGTTCAGGTTTCCACCTCTGCAGTCGTATAAAGCAGCACCCTGCGGAGTATCTGTTCCATTCATTTGTTATTTCTTAATTTGTGTGAATTAACATTGTTACAGTAAATTTTAATTACTACACTTGCATACCACAACAAATACTGTATTGGTACATGTATCACTTATATTTGTATCCATATAACAAAACAAAAAATGAAAAGGAATAATTTTGCAATACCTTTTGAGTACTAAATAGCTTTTTAGGTATTTAGACATATTAACACTTATTAAGTAGATGTTGATGATATCTGCTTGACATGCTTCAAATTCGATCAGATTACTTTTGGAGCAGTTATGAGTCTTTGAAGCTCACAAAGGTTCTTTTGGTGAAATCATTTTTATTTTGGTCAAAATTTATCTTTGCTTCGACCAGCTTTGGAGGAGATATAAAGAATTGATATAAATCAGCACAGAGGTTTACTTCCTATCTTATTTAGCCCCAATAATCATGTCGGACATAAGCCATTGTCATTATTTACTTAAAACCAATAAATGTATTCTAATCTGAGGAAGAAATTCGACATTTTAACAAAAAAATTTACTAATGATACTTACGATCCACCACAAAGTAATGTTAATAGAACCATACCAATAGTAAGCAATTACATATAGAAAAAGATGAGGTATGATTGCCAATGAGACAATTCTCCACAAGAGAGCAAATCAACACAGAAATTAACAATTCCCAGCTACAAAATGTATCCAAAACCAAAGATGTAGAACATGTTCTATCATAATCATTTGGTAACTAATGTAATTACTGTCTCCCCATGTCTGTATTGAACATAAAAAAATATCAAATAAATAACACTTCTAATGCTCAGATCGGTTGTCACCGTGCAACACAGTTATTAACACCATATAGGAAAAACATAGAACTTTATTGTCATAAGACACTGTCAAACATCCAAACATACTATCCACACTCATTTGTGTCCACACTTGTAAAGATAACAAAAAAAAAGTAAGAAATATTTAATCACAGATTTAAGAAAATACAAAATATATATGATAGTGGTGATAACTGATGATTATGATTGTAATGGCAGTCTGATCCGTGGTATGGTTTACTGGTGTTTTGGATTGTAATGGCAGTCTGATCCGTGGTATGGTTTACTGGTGTTTTGGATTGTAATGGCAGTCTGATCCGTGGTAGGTTCACTGGTGTTTTGGATTGTAATGGCAGTCTGATCCGTGGTAGGTTCACTGGTGTTTTGGATTGTAATGGCAGTCTGATCCGTGGTAGGTTCACTGGTGTTTTGGATTGTAATGGCAGTCTGATCCGTGGTATGGTTTACTGGTGTTTTGGATTGTAATGGCAGTCTGATCCGTGGTAGGTTTTTACTGGTTTGTTTATGAAAGAGGTAAATCCTTGCTCTTTTAGGAATTGAAGGATTTCTGGTTCGTATGTTTTAAATGTCGTTGTATCACGTGCCAACACGAACAGGGTTGCTTTAACGAAATCACTGACAATGGAATATTGGTATTGACCATCAGTGCCAAAGGTTTTTGGTCCTAACTTTAAAACCCAATCTACAATAAAGGAGAAATAATTAGGTTGATGAACAGTTACATTCAATGTTAGTCACAGAAAATAATACACTTTGATGAAGATTTTTTTTTTTAAAGATATACAAAGTACTTTTATCAGGAAATTGATTTAAATGTATGTAAATGTGACGACCTATAGTCTTTTAAAACCATTCTGCGTATGTTTACTTACATGGAGCTGGTAAAGGAGCAGTTTCAAGGACGACGGTCAGTTGTCCAGGTTTGTCCGATGGCAGGGCGTATCCGTGAGTTACTTTCAGTGGTGAGGTAGGACTGTCTACTGTCTCAGAGTTTAGTACTGTGATGTTGTTGGTTACTCCTGGTTTTAGTGAGTCTGAAAAGGAAACACAATTCTGACGTTTTTGATTTATATAAATTTTAATTTTATATATTTCCTATCTACATCTACTGCTGTGTTATCTTAAAAGGTTGCATACACAAATCTTTCTCGTTTATTTTCGATTTAATAACGAAGGTTTGTCGTTGTTTTTCTCTACTTTTCTCTGTTTATTATTATCATATTGTACTTATTTAATGCTTTTGTCTGTTTTGTAAGATCTTCTTTAAGTCTAAATTAATATGTCATATATAGAAAAAGAACATCACTTATTTTCATGTACTGACTGATAATTATATAGTTAATCGCTATGCTAAAATTGCTTTCCTGAAAAGGCTATATAAATGACCAATTATTTTGTGAAGGAAAATACATTTACAACATTGATCTTGTTTATTATTTTGACATTTGGTAACCAATCTCTAGACACATCTCCATTTATGTTCTCCCATTCTGTTAAAAGCTATTCGTTTTAAACGTCTAAAAGAGTGTCGATAAGTATGAGCTTTATATTTATCATTTAATAAGAAGTGGTTATTACTTAATATTAATACGATGGCCCTGCAAACAGATTTGTAGTCAGTCCCATCCATAAATCAAAGATGAGAAAAATGTTTAAAGCGATTATAAAGATTTTGTTTGCATCACTTTAAAATCTCAATTTTTTAGTTGCGAAACAACAGTCATTTACACCAGATATATTAATCATTTTGCAAGAAATTGGAATTTAGCTCTTTTCGAACTCGAAATTCACCGATCAAATGAAAAACTGTATTTATAAAAGTAAGAAAATATAATGAAATAACCATTGGGACAAAACTCAACAGGAGACGAAATGACACAGAAATCAACAACTTTTTAAAGTCACCATACGGCCTTCAAAAATGAGCAAACCCAATAAGATGTCTACAGGACTCGTTTATATTGCATATATAATACATTTACCAAGACAAACATTCTAAGCCTTTCAAACTTCTTACTTTTAAAGAAAGCTACCAAATTTGTTCAAATGCTTCATTTTGAGATTTTGTCGTCAATATCTTAATGAAAGCCAGCATTTGAATAAAATGATATTTCTGCATTTCAGATATTCCCCAACTTGTGATTTTGGTTGTTTTTGTAGATATCGTAATATACTTTAATATTTTGGGAGTTATGTGTTAAAGACATCAATTTAACAGTTTCTATTCGCAAACCGGTAAATTTGTAAAGACCATGTACGCTTTAAAGCTAGACATATCAAATTATTGTCGGTAATTCTGACGTTTGGGTTGATAATAATACACAATAGTTTTATATCTAATGTTAAGCTATAGCAATCGAGTACGATTAAAGATATACTTACAGTCGGCGGTAACACATTGTGCTCCTCGCTCGAATGTGGCATAAACAGACTCACTAGCATACATCTGGTACCATCTCCCGAGATATTTAGCTACGTCTAGTTCTGATACTGTGTTGACCTTTGTACTCAGACCAAAACTATCCAATACAAAGCCTGACACTACAGGAACAGCCAAACACAGTAACAGTAAACTCCTCATATTGTTCAGGGTAGTAGTTGTCGTTAGAAGGACAGATGTAGGTTTATTTCCTTAACTAGAAGACCGTGTTTATATAGGAAGGAATTTCCTAATCAGAACATGTTTGGACCATGTGAGCTGATACGAGTGTATGGAAACCATGCTTATAAACATGTGATAGATTTAGGAATCCATACCTGTATGATCTTATGTAAAATAACTGATAACAAACTTTTCTTTACTGTTTGGTCAAGGACGTTTAATGACCAATGACCGCAAGAAATTCTACTTTAAGTTTGAGTTAAGTATATATGTACCCAAAGTAGAGGTGTTCATCTTCTTTTCTATTTTACTTTTTAAGTATAAGTGAGTTACTTTTTACTCAATATATCATGTATATCAGGTCAAATATGTAGAACCAATTCTTTCAAAAATCACTCTATGAAACGAAGACTTTGAATTAGAGAAAAGAAAAGTGGATAGATAAATGAATTTCACAGAAAACGGAAATATTATATGAAGAAAAAATCTCAATAAAAAGCAAGCACTAATGTCATAACAACTCTGTAAATTTTCTACCGGCCCTTCTAACCACAATGATAAATTGTCTAGTCAGACTGGTAATCTTTATTTATCGCGATATAACAACATTATTGTACAATAACTGACAATAACTGACAATTGATCATGCAATAATTCTTAATTATATCAATAAAAGGTAACGATATTTACATACACAATAAAAAATTACATTTGTTTATTATAGTGTCACATATTGATTGAAACAAAGCATTCAAATAATAGTCATTTACAAACGCCACGTGACCATGCCATTTTATTTTTACTTACAGAAGAAGAAACATTTACAAACTTTACTTATTGTAAGTTTCGGTCAAACTTTTTTTATTGTAATTTGGTTTTTTGATTGATTAATATATTGATGGTTGCTATTTCAGTCATACATGTCATATTTGGGACGACTTTTTGAAAACATCAACTGATTTGCATCAATAATTATGCATGTACCTTCCCCAAATGTGTATTTGTAAGTAAACAGATTTAAGGTAATATATATTTAAAAATATGCCCATAAATTAAAAAATATGTCCCCAATTTAAAAAAAAATATGTACCAAAATTTAAAGATACGTTCTAAGTACGGTCAGTCCCGTTGTAATACTATTAACATTTAAACATAAAGGATGCATGAGAAATATTAACGCCGAAATATTAAATATACCTGGATTTCCAAATTAATGCCGCGTGGTAAACCTGTGAGACTCTTGTAGGAGTTAAGAAAATGTTTTCGGAAAATTAAAGATTTTAATGTCAGAAGCCAATGGTGTAAATTTCAAGCCCGAAGTGAATGGTAAATAATGTTTTATGATAGGGCTTTTTTTTTTTTTTACAATTAATAGATGTTTTAAATTTTGTGGATAATAAACTCCAAATTTTATGAACTATATCTTGCTCGAAATCCTACTTCCTTGCATCTGTTACCATGGTGAACAGGGGTTACAGATTATAATTAGCAAACGGAAGAGGTACTCCTACATCTTATTTTTTTTTTGGTGCAAATATTCTATGCTTATTTTTTAATTTTCGCTCAAATGTTCTAGAATTAAGGTGTATTTATGTCCTGTCATTTCGCCTAAATATCCATTGCCAGACATTATTTTGGTTCGACGGATTTCTTTCATAATATTCAGTACATTCTACCTATTCTGTAATTTTCTTGAATGCCATTCGTCATCGTTCTAAACTGAGTTCATATCAATTTGTCCTTTTTTTCAAACAGTGAACCCTTCTGTCAAGTTGGTTTACCTTTGCGAAAATCATTCCTTTGATTATCAGTTGGTCAGGGTCATGCAGTAGGAGAATTCAATTAGTCAGGGTCATATAGTAGGGGAAAACATCAAATGAATAACAACAGTTTCAAATCTTAGTAACAAAAACAATTTATAGAATGTTTAACTTTCTTCACGACAAATAACCCACGAATTAGACGCGTGATTTCTAAACAGTTTAAATTTTAGTAAGCCTAATATTAAACATAATGATCAGTGCTGAACGATTTAAAGTCATAAGAAACGAGTGACCGGTGAAAAATAATGTGCTTCCAATTCTTGAACCAATGTATACAAACATCATAAACTTAGTCTTCAGTGCTCGAATTTATTATTTTTTTCGTGTAAATTTAGTATAATCGTCAATTTTTTTTTTCAATCGGTCAGTGTTGTTGTGAAAATATGGCAGGTAATTAAAGTTCGTGTTTTGAAGCCGAAGTTTAACGATTGTCACCTGTTTGACAACAATTGACGAAAAATAAACAAAAAAACATGGAAATTGAGCACGTGTTTAACATGTAAATTCATATAATTAGTTTATTTTAAGGACATCCATGCGTACTGTGGTTACCGGATTTTTACGAGATGGGTCACACTGAGGTCACCTTGCATAAGGAAAATGTGTCGGGGGAATTGCTTGCTAAAAGGAAGCAATTCAAATAAAGTAAACTTCTTTTAAATATGAATAAATTAAAGAATTTTCCTCAGAAAAAAGTATATGTACATAAGTTTTATAATGAAAACTATCCATTGAGTTATAAAAAACATATGCATTAATTTTTTTTGATTTGAGGTTTCTTATGACTTTAAACATGATTAAGTATGTGACAGAACTAAAAAAAGCTAGAAAAAATGAAGGATAAGTATGCTTGTTTTTACGAGATATAAGCCGTTTAAAATTTTGCGGGAAAAGAGTCTCTCTCGAGTTTTCTTCTTATTAACTTATGCCGCCTTTCTCTATAAAACACTTTTGAAAAAATATCTAAGGTTTTATAAGATTTGCAGATATGTTTTTTTTTCTTTCTATATGATATAAGATTATAAAAAGATAAGTTGTGGTTCGTGGACAATATTTTTTATGGAAAAGCATCGATGGATAAAACAAGAGGAGACGGAAATCTGGCAAATATTTAAGAATTGAATGCTTCTTTTTGTAAATTTATTGGGGTGTAAAAGCGTTGACCGAAGTACATTTTGTATGAAGCGCGGAAGCGCTTCATTCTAAAAATGTACGAACGGTCAACGCTTTTACAACCCTATACAGTTACAAAAAGAAGCATCCAATACTTATAATTACATTTTTTTAGCTAGGATCATGAAAACACGATTTTTATCCAGTTTTATTTAATTCACCTGTGCACTTTATTGTGGGACCTCGTGTCATCATGCATGATAATTGTTATTGTCTCATGCAATTGTTTACGGAAAAGCATGTGATGTGCTTTTAGCCAATCAGAATAACGTATTTTAGTGAAACATAAATCTAATGTAATTATTAAATAGAAGAGCGAACATTCTTGCTGCCAAATATGGTTGCAACAAGCACTGATCAAGCGTAAAAGACATACTTTAATATCTTCGAAACATTTATAAGATAAAATAATTGTGATATTAGATATAGGACGATGTGGTGTGAGTGCCAATGAGACAACTCTCCATCCAAATAACAATTTAAAAAGTAAACCAATATAGGTTAAAGTACGGCCTTCAACACGGAGCCTTGGCTCACACCGAACAACAAGCTATAAAGGGCCCCAAAATTACTAGTGTAAAACCATTCAAACGGGAAAACCAACGGTCTAATCTATAAATTAGCCTTATATTTGACACTGTTAAAAGCTTATCTGTAGATTGTGCCTTTGACAATTATTGAGCACAGTAAAACCTATTTTATGAGACCCATAAGGGGTCGCAAAAACATGGTCTCGTTTATAGGCAAATAATCCTTCACTACAGTTTCAATCTTTTTGAAATGCACTACAGAAAGACCCAAAATATGCAGTATAATAACACATGTGTTTGCCTAATACAGGTGGTCTTTAAGCCAGATTGTACTTAAATTGTTCGGTTTTGACCGTATTTGTTCACAAAAATTAAACTAATTTTATCACTGCCTTATCTAAAAGAGGGACGAAAGATACCAAGGGACAGTCAAACTCATAAATCTAAAACAAACTGACAACGCCATGGCTAAAAATGAAAAAGACAAACAGAAAAACAATAGTACACATGACACAACATAGAAAACTAAAGTATAAACAACACGAACCCTTCCAAAAACTAGGGGTGATCTCAGGTGCTCCGGAAGGGTAAGCAGATCCTGCTCCGCATGCGGCACCCGTCGTGTTGCTTATGCATGTGATTACAAATCCGGTAAATAGTCTAATTCGGTAGGTCAAATTCATGAAAGGGAAGGGGATTGTAGTTACGACGTAAGGAACATATCCGATATCATTTGTGAAACGGTTATTCCATAACGGTTAACCAACTCGTGATGGCGTCCGTAAAATTTACGAAGGGATGATTTCAACTTCACCATTTGGAACTCTTGGTTTAATAGCTTCCTTGTGAGCAGTAACCCTCTATCAAGAAAATCATGATAGGAAATGCAAGCACGGGAATATCATATCAATTAGGAGATATATACCCCGTATGCAGGTGCTGCTGGAATGTTGCTACTTAGAAATGGAAAGTTCACAATTGGAAAGCTGAAATCATCTCTTTTGTCGTAAAGTTTTGTCTTCAACCGACCCTCATTGTCAATTTCTAGATGTAAGTCAAGATATGAAGCCGACTTAACTGTATCTGTAGTATCCTTTATCTCCAATTCTATGGGATAGATGCGATCCACATAGTCACCAAATTTTGAATTGTTTAGTGAAAGAACGTCATCTATATAGCGGAAAGAAGAGTTAAAGGATATTGCTAACTTCTTATCTTTCTTCCTAAGAAGTTCCTGCATGAAGTCACCTCATAATAATAAAGAAACAAGTCAGCAAGTAGAGGGGCACAGTTTGTTCCCATTGGGATGCCGACAGTCTGTTGAGAAACACGTCCTCCGAACGTAACAAATATGTTGTCAATCAAGAAACCAAGCATCTTGATAATATCGGTTTCAGAGAATTTTTTGTTTGAATCAGAGTGGTTCTTTACAAAGTAGGATTTATCCCTCCCTAAGACGAGATACTTGTATCTACGTTGGCCATTCTTAAAGGAGAGACGAAAGATACAAGAGGGACATTTCAAATAATAAATAGAAAAAAAAACTGACAACGCATTGGCTAAAATAGTAAAAAGACAAATAAGCACATCGACACCCCTTTCAATTAAATATTGAAGCAACCAACACCCCCTAGAACAGAAACCCCCAAGAACAGAAATGTACTCTTAATATGTCACCAACAGTGTGTTAGGTTGGTTATGCTACTCACTTGGTTAAGACAACAATAATTTATTTAAATTATAGAAATAATCAGATAAAGAGTATAGCTATATAAAGATTTGATGAACACTTTTAAACAGGAAACTATTGTAAAAAATTGTTAGATGTAGTCGCAACCGGAATATATAATATATTTTTACAAAAGTTCTTTTTTTTCGATAAGTTAAGTGCATTCGCGGCATTTTAATAGAAATAAAGAATTGAATTTCACATACCATAGTATCAGATGTTATTTGTAGTTGTATGGTATTTTGCTAGTTTGGTTCCATTACGTCTATGCACATCACGATCTAAACATTTGATAACCGAATTAAAATATAAATTACGCATCAGGGTAGAACACGATAACTCAATTATTAAAAATCTCTCTGCATCAACTTCTTCATTTCATATAATTAAATCTGCGTGCTTCTAAATGTTTTTAAACCAGTATAACAAATATAAAGTATTCTACGATAAGAAGGATTCTTCAGTGGAAACATTTTATAATTGATATGCAAAATTGCTCCGACATTTTAACTGTCGATCTTTTAAAATTTGAGGGTATTTCAGGAAATTAAGATAAATTTAGCATTTCATGCAGTATCTAAATCTTTAAAGTTTAGTGTTTGATCTTCAATATCACAACATGGCATTGAAATTATTCGTAAACTAAGGTTTCAACTCCCTCAGGCAAAGTTGAAATTAAGGGGATATAGTATTTTCTTAAGGTACCCTTTTGTCATATAGATCCTCACTAATTTAAAAACTAAGATTGCTACTCAATCAGGCAAAGATGGTTCAGATGGTAAAAACTAAGATTGCTACTCAATCAGGCAAAGATGGTTCAGATGGTATTCAATGATCTTTTGGGGTCTGTGGTTGTCATATATATATCACATGTGTCTACATATTGAAGCATCTTTGAATTCGAATGTTAAGCTTTTTGTCATTTTTTAGGAAAGGAAACCAATAAAAGGCGAATAGACCGTACCAAAGTGTTGAAGGAATGGAATTGGATACTCGAAATCAAAACTTTGTCATATATAGTGTCTGCAAGACACACACTTTGCTGAAACAGATCAAGTATTGGAAACCAGCGGAGAAGACTTTATATTTTGAATAACAGGATATGCCACAATACAAGGTTTCCTTCATTTAATTTGGTGATATTCTAAATTGTTTTCCTTGACTGGATAATTCCTCTGTAGAAATGTTTATGACATTTTGACCTCATTTTACCATTTATTATTTAAAATAGTTAGTGATTATTTTTCACTTTACATAGATCCCTATACTAAACCATTCCTAACATGCAGGTACATATCGTGATGAATTCAAGGATTCTATTATCTGTTTCAAACATAGAAAAAGTGTCAATAGATTTACTATGTCATTCGATGTTACATTTTTATGTCAATATATTTACTATGTCATTCGATGTTATATTTTCATGTCAATATATTTACTATGTCATTCGATGTTATATTTTCATGTCAATAGATTTACTATGTCATTTGATGTTATATTTTTATGTCAACAGATTTACTATGTCATTCGATGTTATATATTTATGTCAATAGATTTACTATGTCATTCGATGTTATATTTTTATGTCAATAGATTTACTATGTCATTCGATGTTATATTTTTATGTCAACAGATTTACTATGTCATTCGATGTTATATTTTTATGTCAATAGATTTACTATGTCATTCGATGTTATATTTTTATGTCAACAGATTTACTATGTCATTCGATGTTATATTTTTATGTCAATAGATTTACTATGTCATTCGATGTTATATTTTTATGTCAATAGATTTACTATGTCATTTGATGTTATATTTTTATGTCAACAGATTTACTATGTCATTCGATGTTATATTTTTATGTCAATAGATTTACTATGTCATTCGATGTTATAATGTTATATTTTATGTCAATAGATTTACTATGGCATTCGATGTTATATTTTTATGTCAACAGATTTACTATGTCATTCGATGTTATATTTTTATGTCAACAGATTTACTATGTCATTCGATGTTATATTTTTATGTCAATAGATTTACTATGTCATTCGATGTTATATTTTCATGTCAATATATTTACTATGTCATTCGATGTTATATTTTTATGTCAACAGATTTACTATGTCATTCGATGTTATATTTTTATGTCAATAGATTTACTATGTCATTCGATGTTATATTTTTATGTCAACAGATTTACTATGTCATTCGATGTTATATTTTTATGTCAACAGATTTACTATGTCATTCGATGTTATATTTTTATGTCAATAGATTTACTATGTCATTCGATGTTATAATGTTATATTTTTATATCAATAGATTTACTATGTCATTCGATGTTATATTTTTATGTCAACAGATTTACTATGTCATTCGATGTTACATTTTTATGTCAATAGATTTACTATGTCATTCGATGTTACAATGTTATATTTTTATATCAATATATTTACTATGTCATTCGATGTTATATTTTTATGTCAACAGATTTACTATGTCATTCGATGTTACATTTTTATGTCAATAGATTTACTATGTCATTCGATGTTATATTTTCATGTCAATATATTTACTATGTCATTCGATGTTATATTTTTATGTCAATAGATTTACTATGTCATTCGATGTTATATTTTTATGTCAATATATTTACTATGTCATTCGATGTTATATTTTTATGTCAACATATTTACTATGTCATTCGATGTTATATTTTTATGTCAATAGATTTACTATGTCATTCGATGTTACATTTTTATGTCAATAGATTTACTATGTCATTCGATGTTATATTTTCATGTCAATATATTTACTATGTCATTCGATGTTATATTTTCATGTCAATAGATTTACTATGTCATTCGATGTTATATTTTTATGTCAATAGATTTACTATGTCATTCGATGTTATATTTTTATGTCAATAGATTTACTATGTCATTCGATGTTATATTTTTATGTCAATAGATTTACTATGTCATTCGATGTTATATAATTTTATAATTGATTATCAGATTTTAATATGTTGATTTCATATGTTTGGAAAACATGTGTCAGAATAACAAAGATCAACAAAGTATTTATAAAAAAGATTAGATTGATTGTAGACACGAATCAGAATAAACTAAATCATTGGTAAGCAAGAATATTATTCTTCATTCTACATTCGATTTGCGAATGATGACTAAGATGCCGAATTATGCGTATCCAATACAAAGTGATTGTTTTATCCATGCCAGTCATAATCATATCATACAGTCAATCGTTATATATCGGACAATATATTAATTATATTACCGAGTCCATCTATATTTATTGTTCAATCTTTTTATCGCATTTGTTAATTATATTATTGAGTAAATACATGATATATCTGATAGAAAAGCCTCTACCAGCCATAAGCAGCCAAATTCATACTTTTGGGATGATGCCTTACTTGAATGTCTCGATAAAAAAAAAATCGAAAAATTACCAAACTTCAAGCGGAATTTAAAAAAGGGAAGCTTATAAAAAGTGAGACAATTGATTCTCGTCTTTTCATTGTCATCGATTTATATATTAAATAATACTAGTAATAAATAATAATGTGGTATACGTGCCACTGAGACAACTAATGTGGTATCCGTGCCACTGAGACAACTCTCCAACAGAGACCAAATGACATAGAAGTTAACAATTATTATAAGTCACCGTACAGCCTTCAACAATGAGCAAAACCGATAACACACGATAAGCTATAAAAGGCACAGAAATAACACATGTGAAGCAATTTAAACGAGAATATAAACGGCTTGATTTATGTACATACATGTAACAATAAACGGGAGCAAACATAATTAATAGCAACAAAAGACGAACACTGACTTTGGACAGGAACATACCGAATGTGTTGGGGTTAAACTACTTTACTGGTGCCAAACCCTCCTCTTACCGGGTACAGTGATGCATCAGTACAACATAAGGCTAGAATGAATAAAAAAATACAAAATGTTACTAAAATTATACTTGCTTTATTAAATTATACTTGCTTTATTCAAAGAATTTTATCTTTGATAGGAGATGTCTCTCTAAATTTGTATTAACAACTTTTAAAGGTACATTAGCTACGAGATTTAGTTAAAAATCTAACTTGTTTTACATTAGTTTTTTACTTATTATAAATGATAGAGTCGCTAAATAGTATAAAACACTTGAAAATTTGTGACAGAATCAATATAAGAGGCAGGTTTTATTTATTCTTAATTATATTTTCACTTATTAGAAGAACAGCTACACACTTCGAAGCATGTGGGAAAATGTGTATATATTAAGCACTCGGAAGATGCTTTGACTTTTTTCTGTTGTAAAGTTTTATATTTCATGTTTAAATGCAAGCGTTCTAAAATGAGATGAGACTGCCATCATTTGTCTGATATTCATGATAATGTCTGGTATATTCTTTTTTTAAAAAGACCATCATCATTCATACCACAGTTTGTATTGTCTTTCGAAAAAATATACCTCTAATGCATTTGAAATATTTGACGAGGATATACTTTTCTTTAAGATAAGGCGATCGGTAAGTACACACCACCTGACAATAAAGTGAATTATCTCCTCCATCTTATATTAGAAAACAAAAGGAAATGCTTTAATAGATTTATTGTGTTATTTCTTAATACGTAACATTAGTATATCCGATTTCATTCACTTGAATCATTAATCCATCAATATACGACAATGATATTATAGATTACGACAGATAACGAAAGATGTACTTTAAAATTATATGAATATCGATATTATTTGTATGTTTTTTCATATTGTCATCACTGGATCAAATATTGAGTGTTTCAAAAAATAATTAGCATAATATATATTAACAAGTAAAAACCCGCTTATTTCAACACTTGCAATCGTGCTTTATGACGATAACTAATGTTTTACATTGTACAAAATCTATTTGCAATCCATAATTCGAACAGTAGTTTACCGCTGTTCGAACATAAATCGTCTAAGAAGATAAGTAACGCTTTGAGTTACCCTTCGGAATTTATGTCCCTCTTTAATAAAGATGAAAACCAAGGACTCTCATGAACTCCAGTAGGAAGAAGACTGAGTGTTGAAAGGGTTATGACATAGATGGTACAGCCTCCTTCTATGCATACATTAACCGCAAGCGAATATGCACTCAGACACAATGTCGTAACAAGGAACAAAACACAATCGGTAAACATTACAGTTTAGACGACTATTCTGGTATTGGAAGATATAAGACTGCTAAAACATGTGGCTACTGAGCTGGTACCAATTCGGGATGGCAACCTTAAGACTAACAAAGGATTAATTTCAGTCGGGTTTTTTTTCAAAGATTTCTGTTGGAGTCTGTATATCAATTTGTTAGTAGATAAACAAAGTTAGCAGTAGTATGAACTGTTGATAGTCTTACATCGATTAAGCAAAAACAAATCATGATCAATAACCAAAATTTCCAGTAACACATCCCTTGGTAATAAAGACCTCATATGCCGAACATTGGATCGTCTGGGTTTTCATTGACTTTGGGGTGCAAAATCCTCTACTCCATCAATCAGAAACCTGATTTTGTCGTCTAGATGGGATATTTTTTTTATTTCGGTCATTCCGCTAACATTTCTTCAATGTTTACAATGCACATTGCAAGATTTTCAGTAATAATATTAACAGTGGCACAAACATTTTATGGGACCTGTGAATTGGAGCAGTCCAGAACTTTGGAATTTGCATCTTAAATTTGAAAGGTGATTTAAAAAAGTACGTTTTTTTTTCTTCTTTTGTAACAAATTGTGTGTTTTTTGCGATGACAGTGTCTCACTATTGCGTCGAATGATTCTGCGTTGTTCAACTGCAACCTTGTATACACTACAACATTTGTTTTATCGTTACATTCATAAGTAATCGTTGATTTATCGTTACATTCATAAGTAATCGTTGTTTTATCGTTACGTTCATAAGTAATCGTTGATCTGAGTTATCAGAGCCAGACATCCTCTCTATACGCTACCTATCTACAACATTTGTTTTATCGTTAAATTCATAAGTAATCGTTGATCTCAGTTCTCGGATCCAGACATCCTCTGTTTGTAAGCGTTATTTTGTACTGAATACCAGATTATGTGGCATGATATGTTTTATCTATAATCCTGACTTTTATAGAAACAATTGAATGGTTAAGCTTGTTAACGAGTCAGTATAGAAATATAATGTTATCAGGTTCATTAGCATTAGACCGATAATCATTCAGACTTTGATTAAGTCTTTGCAAGGTTTAACCGATATTTTTTATTCCACATAGTGTACATCCAATATTGTCTATAACATAAGAAGCAGTAAAACTCAGATCCTCCTGACAACGTGTATTGTATCATTTAATGTTCTTGTATGTTAGTTTGAAACATAAAATAGTAATGAACATATCAAAGGTTTTACAGTTTATATGATAACAATTAGAAATAACACATGTTGCGTGTTGTCAATGAAATTTTGGTAAATTGTACAGGACAGGATCGAACAGTAACATGCCTGAATAAATATATAGTTCCAATAGAAATTAATGAACTAAAAATAGTTTTTTTTTAAATGCAGATTCACTTGTAGTTGACAAATATAAAATAAAAAAAAAAACAATTTATCTGCGTTAAACAAATTTACAAAAGAAGTTAAATCCCAAGGGTCAATTTACAATACATAAATGATATAAGGGCGTTGACCATGACCACCATATCCAGAATTAAACAGATGATTAGGTCAACATGTACTGTTATTTCTGGTTTAATGAGGACCACATGTGTTGAACGAAACGATACTATATATTAACAAACTATATAGACATATATAAAACAGAGATTAAAGACATATGCAATGAGAAAGTATGGTAATGTGTAAGGACTGTTATAACATTTTCTTACAAAACAACTGTGTGGGTTGTTTTTCTAGAATCTTCTAGATCTTTTATCATGTGATATATCGCGGTGTATGTTAGGGCGACTTTTATTTTTAAAGGACGCATGGATTTCATTTCCATCTCCATACAGCATCATTACCAGCAGTAAACAACTGCAATATATGGTACAGGACATATTAAGAAAACATGGTGGATTGAACTTTGGTTTCAAGCTATATAAACCTATTTAAATTTTAAACAAGTCAGGAATATGACAATTGTTATCCCTTAGTACGATGTGTTTGAGCTTTTGATTTTGACATTTGATAAGGGACTTTCCGTTTTGAATTTTCTTTGGAGTTCAGTATTTTTGTGATTTTACTTTTAATGATACCAATATAACAAATCACAGATTCCAGAGTTGATTTAGCTCGCGTGAGTTTTAAAGAAAAAAGGTTATCTGAATGCAAGGAAATATAATTACTAATTTCCACTATATAATAAGATAGTAAAGCATTTATTACTTTTAGATAAGGTACTCCAGTGCAAAATAGTAACTAACTAAGTTGTTTTTAAAGTTACTAAGCAGTTCCATTGGTAGTTACATGTGTTTGTTTTTGCTACATTTTCCGTAAGTAAAATTCTACGAATAATGTATTAACTTTACCAGATAAAATATAATATTAATTTCCCAAAACTAAATCTAATACAGCAAAATGTATGTAATTTTCTTGATTAACCATAGGGAAATATTTTGTGTTAAAAAATAATTTGAGAAATACGTCATTTTTTACTATATAACTTTGGTGGATAGTTGTCTCATAGGCTGTCACACCACATCTTTTCATTTTCGTACAATTAAAGTCAATCTGTTTCCCCTGTTATACATTTAGAAAAAAGAAACTCGGGTAATATCTTTTCAGGCCATTTGAACCAATGCCACTGCTAAACAAGTATGCAACCAAATGTTTAAAATGTCGTGTTTAAAATATACCTAATGATCAGTAGAAATAGTTTACCTTTTACTATTGCTAGAAAATACATGTTTACTCTAATATTATTGTCTTGTTTACAAAATATATAAACTAATACCATTACAAATTCAATTCCATTTTCATATTCTTGTTTTTATTCATGCGTTTCCCTCAGTTTTAGTTTGTTACCCAAATTGTGTTTTTAGTACATAGATTTTCGAGTTTGAAACAGCGGTATGCTACTGTTGCCTTTATTTACTTGTACGTGTCTAGAATAAAATAAATCTATTCCAATTTTTAGAAATAAATTGATTATTTAAACGTCATTTTTTTTGTGGGATTGATATTTTAAACGTCATTTATTGTGGGATTGATACATTTGTGTGACTCGTTGTTTAAAATTTTATTGTGGTGTCGTGGTATAAATTCGTCTGACTCGCTGTTTATAATTTTATTGTGGTGTCCTGGTATAAATTCGTCTGACTCGCTGTTTATAATTTTATTGTGGTGTCCTGGTATAAATTCGTGTGACTCGCTGTTTATAATTTTATTGTGGTGTCCTGGTATAAATTCGTCTGACTCGCTGTTTATAATTTTATTGTGGTGTCCTGGTATAAATTCGTGTGACTCGCTGTTTATAATTTTATTGTGGTGTCCTGGTATAAATTCGTGTGACTCGCTGTTTATAATTTTATTGTGGTGTCCTGGTATAAATTCGTGTGACTCGCTGTTTATAATTTTATTGTGGTGTCCTGGTATAAATTCGTGTGACTCGCTGTTTATAATTTTATTGTGGTGTCCTGGTATAAATTCGTCTGACTCGCTGTTTAAAATTTTATTGTGGTGTCCTGGTATAAATTCGTGTGACTCGCTGTTTATAATTTTATTGTGGTGTCCTGGTATAAATTCGTGTGACTCGCTGTTTATAATTTTATTGTGGTGTCCTGGTATAAATTCGTGTGACTCGCTGTTTATAATTTTATTGTGGTGTCCTGGTATAAATTCGTGTGACTCGCTGTTTATAATTTTATTGTGGTGTCCTGGTATAAATTCGTGTGACTCGCTGTTTATAATTTTATTGTGGTGTCCTGGTATAAATTCGTGTGACTCGCTGTTTATAATTTTATTGTGGTGTCCTGGTATAAATTCGTGTGACTCGCTGTTTATAATTTTATTGTGGTGTCCTGGTATAAATTCGTGTGACTCGCTGTTTATAATTTTATTGTGGTGTCCTGGTATAAATTCGTGTGACTCGCTGTTTATAATTCTATTGTGGTGTTCTGGTATAAATTCGTGTGACTCGCTTTTTATAATTCTATTGTGGTGTCCTGGTATAAATTCGTCTGACTCGCTGTTTAAAATTTTATTGTGGTGTCCTGGTATAAATTCGTCTGACTCGCTGTTTAAAATTTTATTGTGGTGTCCTGGTATAAATTCGTGTGACTCGCTGTTTATAATTTTATTGTGGTGTACTGGTATAAATTCGTGTGACTCGCTGTTTATAATTTTATTGTGGTGTCCTGGTATAAATTCGTGTGACTCGCTGTTTGTAAATTTATTGTGGTGTACTGGTATAAATTCGTGTGACTCGCTGTTTATAATTCTAGTGTGGTGTCCTGGTATAAATTCGTGTGACTCGCTGTTTATAATTTTTTTGTGGTGTCCTGGTATGAATTCGTGTGACTCGCTGTTTATAATTTTATTGTGGTGTCCTGGTATAAATTCGTGTGACTCGCTGTTTATAATTTTATTGTGGTGTCCTGGTATAAATTCGTGTGACTCGCTGTTTATAATTTTATTGTGGTGTCCTGGTATAAATTCGTGTGACTCGCTGTTTATAATTTTATTGTGGTGTCCTGGTATAAATTCGTCTGACTTGCTGTTTATAATTTGATTGTGGTGTCCTGGAATAAATTCGTTTGACTCGCTGTTTATAATTTTATTGTGCTGTCCTGGTATAATTTTTTTTATGTGATTTACATATTGTAATGAACTTATACGTTTTGTGTTTCTTGTTTCTCGTTTTTTTTAATATATATTAGACTTGGGTTTCCCGTTTGAATGGTTTTACAATAGTAATTTTTGGGCCCTTTATAGCTTGTTGTTCGGTGTGAGCCAAGGCTTCGTGTTGAAGGCCGTACATTGACCTATAATGGTTTACTTTTTTTTCTTTTTTTTTAAAACTTTTTTTGGATGGAGAGTTGTCTCATTGGCACTCACACCACAGCTTCTAATATCTATTAATGTTCTTGTGTTTATTTGTACTGTATTCTTGTCAAGCAATATTGTCATTTAACGACACTTTAAATATTGTCATTTAAACGGGAGGTTTGACTAGCCATTTACCCAGAATCAACCCTGAATCAATATTTTTATACCAAATGTTCTGAAACAAATCAAGACTACGACAGTTGTTAACAAACAGTCCGTTTCTATGTATGTTTACTCTTGTTTTTGTTACAGTTCAGTGTTTCTGTTGTTTAGTTGATTTCCTCTTATAGTTTATGTGTTTCCCGCGAGTTAAGGATGTAACCCGAACTTGTTTTTGCATAATCTATTGATGACGTTTGAATAGCAGTATACTACTGTTGTCTTTTTTTTTTTAAAAGATTATGAAAGAAACTCAAACCGTTTGTCCTTCGATTGCATTGTTGTTTTTCCTTTTTTTAATTTGTATTTTTAGGATATTTGCTAAAATCAAAATCTATTCTGCTTCTTCAGGTTGTATGTTGGTATCTTATTAGGTTGTTGTGCTTTAAGCTTAAAATTTTTTGTATGATAAGGAAAAACAACACAAGCACACGAATATTCATTTCATTGCGCAATTATTCTTCTGGATATGTTTTTTCTCAATAAAATAAAATATATATATATATCATATGAGCAACCACTTACTATTCAAACACAAATTAGTTGGTTCCTTTTAAGCTCACCTGGCCCGAAGGGCCAAGTGAGCTTTTCTCATCACTTGGCGTCCGGCGTTAACTTTTACAAAAATCTTCTCCTCTGAAAATTTTTTAACCAAACGTGGCCACAATCATCATTGAGGTTTCTAGTTTAAAAAATGTGTCCGGTGACCTGGCCAACCAACCTAGATGGCCGCCATGGCTATTTATAGAACATAGGGGTAAAATGCAGTTTTTGGCTTATTACTCAAAAACTGAAGCAATTAGGGCAAATCTGACATGAAGTAAAATTGTTTAACAGGTCAAGATTTATCTGCCCTGAAATTTTCAGATGAATCTGACATTCCGTTGTTAGGTTGCTGCACCTGAATTTTTAATTTTAGGAAATTTTGCTGTTTTTTTGTTATTATCTTGAATTTTATTATAGATGGAGATAACCTATAAACAGCAATAATGTTCAGCAAAGTAAGATCTACAAAAAAGTCAAATGACCAAAATAGTCAGTTGACCTCTTTAGGAGTTATTGCCCTTTATAGTAAATTTTTAACAATATTTCGTAAATCTTAGTAATCTTTTAGAAAATCTTCTCCTCTTAAACTACTGATTCAAATTAAACCAAACTTGGCCATAATCATCATTGGGGTATCTAGTTTAAAAAATGTGTCTGGTAACTCGGCCAACAAACCAAGTTTGCCGCCATGGCTAAAATAGAACATAGGGGTAAAATGCAGTTTTTGGCTTATAACTCAAAAACCAAAGCATTTAGAGCAAATCTGACAGTAAGTAAAATTGTTGATCATGAGAAGATCTATCTGCCCTGGAATTTCCAGATGAATCTTATGGCTGGTTGTTAGGTTGCTGCCCCTGAATTGGTAATTTTAAGGAAATTTTGCTGTTTTTTTTATATTATCTTGAATATTATTATAGATAGAGATAAACTGTTAACAGTAATAAAAGGACCGACCACGTAAGGAATATGACAGTTGTTAGCTATTCGTTTGAGCTTATGATTTTGCCAATTTATTTGGGAGTTTCTTTTCTGAATTTTCCTCGGAGTTCAGTTTTTTTGTGATATTACTTTTTTCAAATATTGTCCACACTACACTGTGCAGTCATGGATACAGTTAAAATCCGGGTCGAATACGAGCTTGAGATTTGTGTTTTTTGTATGTATGGAAATGTTTTAAAAATTAACTGGCACATCGTTTTAGGAAATTTGGGTCCTCAATGCTCTTCAACTTTGTACTTGTTTTGCTTTACAACTGCTTTGATCTGAGCGTAACTGATGAGTATTATGTACACGAAACGCGCGTCTGGGGTATCAAAATATAATCCTGGTACCTTTGTTAACTATTATAAGGACATGTATGTACTTTCCGATTTGAATTTCCTTTGCAGTTATGTATATTTTTTCTTCTTTTTATAACGTTTTATAATATCACGAGTTTCAAAATGTTTATTAAATCTTTGGTGTTTGAATAATTCTAGTGTCAATTAAACATAATTAGATTTATAAAAGATATACACCATTCAGTACTTCCTAAAATATAAGCTTGTAAAATAGTAATAGTAATAGTTATAGTAATGACCATATCAATGATAACTATGTCAACACATAACTTCTGAAAACTGGGTTTGTGACACCCTCGTTTAATAAAATCTCCAACAGCAGTAGAATCGACACAGTGGTTGTAAATACACTCATCACAGAGAACAGTATTAAAATGTTGTAATTGTCAAATTCGATTGAAATTTAAAAATAAATCCTTTAGCATATTATGACTCAGCCTTAAAAGATTTGAAATAAGCAGAAAGCATAACACCGTAAAAACAGTAAAGAAAAATGTCCTTTGAATACATATATTCAAACATTGCCACCTAGCGGCGTTGATTGGTAAAACGGCATTACCGTAAAAATTACATAAGATTTGAAATAATAATCAACTACACACGATCTCCTGTTAAATGAATTATCTGTTCTATTCGTAATTATAAAACAAAGGAAAGGCTGTAATAGATTTATAGTGTTATTTCTGAATGCAAAACATTAAAATATCCAATGACATCCTGTTTAATTATTAATGTATCAGTACACGCTAATGGTCCGAAAGCAGGTACGATAGACTTTGAAACTGTTCAAACATTTATGTATTTACTGTAGCAAACATTGAGATTTCTTTAATTGCAATGGTGTAAAGTGTAAAAAATTTAGCATTTCAAGTTTTTTGAAGGCTGCTTATAATTTATCATTATTATTTATAATTTATTCAGGCGTCTTTGAATTATTGAATTAATCTTAAGTATGGGAATAATATTTCATTTATTTGTTGAAATTGCCTGTGAATTTGTTTTCTATTACCTGCGAGTATCGTAAGAATGCATGGTTAGGTTAATTAGTGTTTTCAAGTTATGTTTATACAAAGAGTGAAGCTGTTTTATCTTCAGTTTCATCTTCTGTTTGAGATTTTAGCGCTGTAATAATAACAATTTCCTAAATCATTTGATATAGTTCGTAATATATGTGTTATCCTCTCACTTAAGGGTGAACTCGTTTTTTCTATTTACATGGAAAAGCGGAAATACAACCTATACATTTAAGTATGCAGTCTCATTTTCCATTAGTTACAAACCCGCTGCTCCGTCGTATGGAGTAATAAGTCACAGTTAATAAATTTCGGTCGTGCATGTTACCGTATAGACTTTTTAACAAGAATAAACACTACCTAAAACGAGGGATGATATTGATTTCTCTGGAAAGAGAATTAATATAACCGAAAAGACTTAAACACTGCTTCAGATAGTTATACAATACTATAAATATCCAGGCAAGCTTCAGTAAAATATGTTATTTTGCCTTTTAGCTCACCTTTCCTAAAAGGAAATGTGAGCTTTTCTCATCACTTGGCGTCCGTCGTCGTCGTCGTCGTCGTCGTTAACAATTTTTCAAACATCTTCTCCTCTGAATGGATTTGGATGAAACTTGCATGATTGTTCCTTGGATTATCCTGCACAAAGTTTGTGCTTCGATTTTTGATCCGTCAAAAAACATGACCGCCATTACTTAAAATAGAACATAGGGGTCAAATGCAGTGTTTGGCTTATATCTCAAAAACGAAAACATTTAGAGCAAATCTGACTTGATGTAAAAATGTTCATTAGGTCAATATCTATCAGCCCTGAAATTTTCAGATGAATCAAACAAGCCATTGTTGGGTTGCTGCCACTTAATTGGTAATTTTAAGGACATTTTGCAGTTTTTGGTCATTATCTTGAATATTATTATAGATATAAAGATAAACTGTAAACAGAAAAAATTATCAGCAAAGTTATTTCTACAAATAAGTTAATATTACCAAAATTGTCAATTGACCCCTTAAGGGGTTATTGTCCTTTAATGACAATTTTTCACAATTTGTTCATCATATTTGCTAACTTTAAAAAAATCTTCTCTAAAACTACTCAACCAAATTCAAACAAACTTCAACTGAATGATCAGTAAGGTGTATAAAATAAAGTTTGTGTTTTATTTTCTATTTCGTCAAAAAACATGGCCGTCATGGCTAAACTAGAACACAGGGTAAAATGCAGTTTTTGGCTGATATCTCAAAAACTCCGGCATTTAGAGCAAATAAGACAAGAAGTTAAAGTATTTATTAGGTCAAGGTCTACCTGTCCTGAAATTTTCAGCCGAATTGGGTAACTGGTTTTTCAGGTATAATGCCCCTGAATTGATGATTTTAAAGAAATTTTGCAGTTCTTGGTTATTATCTTGAATATTATTATAGATACAGATAAACTGTTAATAATAAAAATATTAAGCAAAGTAAGATCTACAAATAAGTCAAGTTGACCAAAATTGTCAATTGACCCCTTAGGGAGTTATTGCCCTTTAAAGACTTTTTTCACAATTTGTTCGTCATGTTGACTTACTTTAAAAATCTTCCCCTTTGAAACTGCTGTATCAATTTCAGCCAAACTTAGGCTTTTGCTTTTGAAGAAAATAGGACGATTTAAAGAACATTTAAATAAATTGAAAAGCCAAAATAATCATTGATGAGAGATTTAACCAAAACAATTAAGGTGAGCGACGCAGGCTCTTGAGAGCCTCTTGTTGTGTTTTTTGCTGTTTTGTGTAATTGATGGAAACCCCATATCCTCTTAGCTTGCATAACTGTGGATATTTCGGTTGAATTGAAATGTCTGATAAAAATAGATACAAGTTAATTAAGATGACACATACGTCAAACTTACTTGAAAACATATGGAACGACGCAATTAAAAAATGCTTTTATGTGACACTTATGAAAAAAATCGGGTACTTTCAATTTAAACAGTTACAGACAAAAACTAATAGATCATATTTTGATTGTCCTAGACCAAAATAATTTCTAATAACAACACAGAAAACATGTATTGATCTAATTTTCTATAGAAAAACCAAAGGAAACAAGTTGTCACAACTATAGACGATACTTCCCTTATATCTTCCAGAAGTCATTTCATAATTACTTAAATGTATTCAACAAAGTATGGGACATCAAAGTATTTCGGATGTAATTTGTAAAACTTTTCCGTAGAGTTTGTGATTTATAAGTTTAACATGCAAAGATAATTGGATATTGAAATAATGATATATGATTATGATCCTTTATTGAATATATCTTTGAAGGAAGATCTCACCAGGTATTAATATATAACTCATACAAATCCAGTCATTCAAATATAAACTGTACAATATTTCTAGACGTTCATTGTTTGAAATTACCAGATTATTCCCACCAGCTTAAGAAACAAAAGAATATTACTTGTAATGCAGCAACTGCAAAAAGAACATTATAAAACATTAAGCTGAAAGGGATATGAAACAATGGGAAAGTTCCAAAATATCTGAAGAAAAGCCAAACTCTGGACTTGATAAACAAACCAACGGAACGGTACGACTTGAAAAACGTTCATGTTTTCGAATTGGTATAGGTATTCTCCGTAGTTAAACGTTTAACTTGCATGACATTTGTTTATACGTACGTGTTATTGACAAAGTTGCATGATTTTACAATATTTACAACAAGTAAAGGGATGCCCCACTCGTTTTTCAATGTTCAATAAATTGTGTAAAAAATCTAATTTGGCATTAAAAGTAAAAAGCTCATGCAATAGGGAACATGTGTACTAAGATTCAATACACTTATCATAGATATATAGCTTAACATTAGACACAAAGACGCGCGATTTGTGTATGATAGACGCTTGAGAAAAAAAATGGTTTACGGCCAAATAATTAGAACATGGAAATCTGATACTTATCGTATATCTTATTTAATATTGCTTAAAATTGCTAGCCACAAAACCATGTTCAACCCACCATTTTTTTTAAATGTTCTGTACCAAGTCAGACAATGAAAACTGTTTCTTCGTTTTTTTGTTGTTTTTGCACTTAGATGTTCCTGTTGTTTCTTTGTTTTCCGCTTATAATTGATGTGTTTCCCTCAGTTTTTGAATTTACCTGGATTTGTTTTCTCTAAATCGATTGATGACTTTCGAACAACGGTATACTACTGTTGTTTTATTATACAATTTCATGAAAATGATGATGTAAACAAAACATATAATCGTCCTTCTGTTTTATAATCCGAAATGAAGTTGAAAAATATCACCTTTACAAGAAAAAGATAGCAATAGCCATTTACCAATATAATCAGATGTAGCATGATTGCCAATGAGGGACCAAATGCCAAATAATTTAAAAAGAGGTTCAATTGAAGAAGGCAATAAAGACGCCAGCAATAAATTATTCATAGAAAATTATGAACCGAGCAATATAAACTCAACCAAAACAGCAAATGAACATAGAAATTATGGAAAAAATAGCAGTTCTTAGGTGTTCCTTCGTGTGATAACCGTCGTGTTGTCAGATATACCAAGATATATCTGCCACAACAACAGCACTTAAATTCCATAACGTAAACTTAAAGATTGATTCTTAATTTCTTTAAATCTATCAACATAAAAAGAAAATAACAAAACAACAGAAACAAAAAAAATATCCTAACGACAATGTCACACACACACACAGACTAACTTTAAGGTAACAACTACCATTTTCCTGACTTGGTTCATCTTTATTCGTTATTTTGGTTATTTTTTTTGTCGTCTTGCGTAAAAGACCCTTGTTTCGAATTTTTCACTATTTGATAACTGTCATGTTTACACGAAAACAAAATAAAATGGTTAGATGCCACAAACAGTAAAAGGGAAAATTAAACCGACAGCTACACTGTCCATATATACAATTACATTCCTGCAAATGAAATTATCTTGAACATATCTTGTATTGATCAACAGAACCAACTATTAATTATCTAAACTATATAAATTACAAATAAACACGGTTTGATATTATTATCATTGTATGATTGTTAATGCATCTATCAAAGTAATTCTAAATTATCTTGTTTAAATTTCCCATTTCTTTACTTTGATGCAATAAACTAATTCAATGCTTCTATAGGATGAGTTTATTGATGATGAGATATAATTTCTCGTACATACTGATTAAGTTTCCTGTTAATGGCTGATTAAAGAATATAGAATTTCCGGTTCTTCATTAATTAAACCCACCTTATATGAATGTATATATATATATAGATGATAGGTTAGAATCCGGTCAGACTATTTTTGCTTAGGACTTGTAAATGGAATTATAATTGAGAAGACTATTTTGATATTAAACAGTCCGAAAGAAATCACCAAATATGGTATGATTTATAATAATAAATATTGTAGTTATATTATGTTCTTCTATACTACTTGACATATAGATATATACTGAACGACTTTAGAAACGCAACACTAGACTATTTTTGTGTTATTTTTGAATGAATGTGTCATCGTCAAAAGCGATGACTGCCTGTTACTAACGCCAAAATGATTGTCAGAAAGGTCAACAAATTCTGTCTGTCATTTTTTGGGTTCTGTTTAACACCTTCTGATTTTGCATTTGTTCAACCAATTAATTGGTTTTGGCAATTATGCGGTTGCAACTTGAGGGCTTTACATGTTTTCCTTCAGTCAATTCTTTGTCAATGCAGTTCATGGGAAACATTTATGGCATGAATTTGTACTCAATGGCATTCTGCAATTTGGTTAGCAGTTGACGTTTCGGGCGTTAACATTATTGGCAAATGACGTTACATAATCAAATTCTGTTGATGTTTCATTGTCACTACACGTTGATCTGTTCATTGATGGCCAGCAACAAATCTTGTCTACTTGTATCGTTGTCGGAAGGACAGTAGAACGAGTTTCTGAAGTCATACGGTATGGTTGCAGAACATTAATGTTTTCATGTTTGCAGTATTCTTAAGGGCTAATTCAGTTCTTTGTTGGTTTTTTTTTATTTCTCAGTTTTGGCAAAATGAAGATGCAACATTTAAAAATAAGTAAGTAAGGCAAAGGATTGAAAGAACTGTTTCACAAAGCAAACAAACTGAAACAATCTTTCATGGGACCAAAATTTCGCTTTAAGAAATTCGTACGACTTCAAAAATTCGGTATGTTCAATAGCCACAGGTAAGTCAAATTTTGTTTTTTTGTAAGGAAAAAGAAGCATTATAAGCATGAAAAGTAGTTGTAAGAAAATCAAAAAAGAATTGGTAAAAAAAATCAACAAAATGAGTGTTGCGTTTTTAACGTCGTCCAGTATATTATCGTTATACGGTCCGAGCACCGTCCGACTCTCCGCTATTTTTGTTCTCAGTACTCATCAACGTCGTAAATTGTTTCACCTTCAATTGTTTTAATCTAGCACTAGCGTTACTGATGATTTTGATGTTTACGAAACAAGCGTCTGTTGTTTCAAATTATAGAGGTGGTTGAATGCAAAGATAATCAATATATAAATAAAAAAGTCCAACTACCTAACTTTTCGTCATGCAATTTCTCGTGTAGCTTACCATCTGCGGTTCAAAACTGTCTTTTAGAAAATGACTGAGATGAAAAGATAAAAGGATAATAATCAAATACCCTAAAACATATCTGAATCTCGATATACAAAGTTGTCTTTTCGTGACATAGTCGCCAAGTGTTTTAAAATGAATTATTTACCTTTATTTCTCCAATCATTAAATATCTAAGAAAAAAAGTATACTAATTAATTTTATATAACTAAATACGTACATCCTATCCAAATAAATCAATTGTTGACTTTTTGCGTGTATATTATCGAGATTGTCTGTAAATGAAATGTCTTATATCTTAAGAACATAAATTTTGTCGCCGCGACAAAGAAACCCGAAGGAAGAAATCTCAACAGCTGTTTCTAACATTACATCAATTAACTTTTATAAAAAATACATTTCATAAACACTTCCTTATTTGTATCTTTAACACACAAAATAGAACACACTATTTGAAAATTGAAAAAAGCTTGTTAAACGCATACGATCGAAACAAAACACTCAAAGGGAACTGAAAAATGGATATAAAATACAAGATACAATAGTGCTTTTAGTTAGTAGAAACAAATACAACCCCAAAAACATCAATAAAAAAATAATTTGAGACTAAAATATGTTTATTCCCATTATAAAATCAATTACTTCATTACAATGTTGAATTGATTCTCTTTTAGCTATATATTTGAGAAATCTTTAGCCGAGTTAACCTTTAAAACTTGTGTTTCCCTTCTTTACCTTGCATGTGTATTGTCATTCGATCGATAGTTACTTATTTGACATAAATTTAATTCGAACAATAAATTTATATTTGCCACAATTTTATTTATTTTCAGATATATTAAGGAAAAACGAGAAAAAGCACACGACACATTGTTGAAATAAGTAGTTTTGAATCAAATGATTGAGTGCCGTGAATGATTGGTTATTAACCAATCAATGAACTCTATTATTAGAACCTTAAACATTTTAACATCGCAAAACAAATAGCCGCAGGTGTTTTCTGTTAATTCAAATTACTGACCTAAATGAAATAAACAGTTTTGCAAAGAAAACGTAAAAAGTAGACTCAAAGAAGACAAGGTTGAAATTTTGAAGCAATTACTGATTACTTAGAATATCAATAAACGCATGATATTCAATAAACGTCTATCAAAAATGTTATTTGACGTATAAGCACACGTCTTTTTGAATATTGTTCATTCTGATTTTATTTAAAAACAAAGGAATCGCACATAAACGAGGAGCGAAAGATACCAGAGGGACATTCAAACTCATAGATCAAGAAAAAAATGATAACGCCTTGGCTACAAAATAAAAACAAAAACAGACAAAAAATAGTACACAGAACCCAACAAAGAAAATAACGACTTAGCAACACGAACCGTATCAAAAAGTAGGGGTGATCTCAGGTTCTCCGGACGGGTAATCATGTATAATATATTATTGACTCTTTATGTCTCAAAGTTAATAACTCAACATACACTAGTTATAACCCTGAAACACAAATAATAAGATTATCTCAATGATTAATTTAGCAATATAACATGTACATATCGCACCACTGGATCGTTCCCGTTCATTACTTCTCTGTTTATCTTTTAATGATGTGTTTTAATGACAATGTATGATAATCTTTTGCTTAATTATTCAGGACAAAAGATTATATTTATGCGAGATGGTTTATATCACAATATATTTCACGTGAATTAAAAATTTCGAATAATAACTTACTCGTACATACAAACTTAAGTATAACCAAAGTCTTTTTCTATCAGGCAAATAGTGTAAACATGAAAACTTTTTTTTCCTATCGGGCAAATAGTGTAAACATGAAATAGACTATCCTAGATATAAACTATATAACATAAAAGGTCATACACTAATGGAAGTAATTTTGTAACTTCCCAACTCAGCAGTTGGGGGGTCACATAGTTTTTATTAGGTCTTTCCACTTTTCTGTGGAAAGACCTATTGTTTTTCTTCTGATTATTTTTTTTTTTTTTTTTTCTTCCGCCTAATTTTGTTCTTGCGATAAACATTTGTTTCGCAATATGTCGCTTAGATATTTGGTATATGATATCGAACAGTTTATGCGCTTTTGAAATTTACCCTGCGTAAACGAATACTTTTCTTTGTAGGAGTTATCTCCCCAAACACTGTTTTCCTTGTTAGCGCATCTCCTTCGCAACCGTAAAAGATTAAGACAAATTTATTTTACAAAATTGCTCGTTATATCCTTCGCATGGTTTGTCCTATTTTGACCGAAGCGATATGACCGCTCCATATGAGAGTTATTTCCCCTTATGCATCTGATATAAGTGATATGAATTTCTATCTTATAAATCATAAGTGATAGAGACCTAGGATCTTTTGATTTGAGGTCCTTGGTCCAAAAAAATAAAAAATAGGTCAAGGTCAAAGGTCAAGGTCATATTCTAATTTTTGAATTTGACTCATTTCCACTCATTTCAAGAAACCGTATAAGATATCGACAAATTATTTTTTCTGAATTGCTTGTTGCGACATGTCGTAACACGTAAATTTTGATTGCAAGGGTACGTTGAATGTAAAAGGGAGTTTTCTCCCCTTTGGTATTTCAAAATATGCGTATGGTGATATAACTCATTAACTAAACATAATTAAGACCAATGGTTTTTTGATTTGAGGTTCTTGGTTGATGACCTTGAAATTGATCTCAAGGTCATAGCTTAATTTGACGTTCTAGATTTTGACCTTTGCTTTTACCTTATGTGTATACATGATAAAGCCATGAGACTTTTGGCAAACGGTATCAAACCATTTAACCTTGAAAAAACAACCGGATGTGACCTTGTGTAAACCGGAAGTAGCTATTTATTGTACTTTTTTAATATAAAAGTATATAGAACAAGATATTTTTGGAATCAGTGTCAAGTAAATAGTCAAATATTATCTGAAATAGCGTTTTTCAAACCGGAAGTAAGAAATTATCTCCCTTATCTAAAAAAATATTGTTAAGAAACCATATATTTTTGGAATCAGCGTACAATAAGCTATCATTTGACGATTGAAATGAAATTTTAAACCTATTTTTACACCTTTCATATTAAAATACATTGTTTTGGTGGAAAGACCTTCAATTGTTCTCTGAACAATTGGTTTTTAATTTGTCTTGCTTTTGTTTGACAGATTTCAAAAATTGAACAGTAAGGCATTAAAGTTAATTTGAACGTTCATCAGTACGTCAAAATTGTAATCTAAGATTTATGAATTATAAAGAGACCTGAACTTTGTGTCAATAAGGAATTAATCTGACGGAGTTATTTTTCAGTATCATGTACTCAAATGAGCTTGCGAGTTTTAACGTTTCCGAAACTTTTATGTTACCTAAATGAACCTGAAAATCAGTATTAAAAAAATCTACTCATGGATATGATATATTTATGAATATTCATCGATGTAGTATGTTTCATTCATGGATATATAATATGATATTTCAGTGTCATCGACAATATTTTTTTGTGAAAAATTGTCTCATTGGCAATCATACCACATCTTCTTTTTATATTAACTGTAGTTGTTGTTACTATGTATCTGTATAACGTAGAGTGTATAAATTCATTTATTTATTTATAATTATCATCATAGCACAACAAATGATGTAATAAATACTTAAATGTTTTCGAAACGATATGATTTAAAGGGGAGAAGGGGTGTAAACAAATACACATACGGTGAAGTTTGTCAGAAAGATTTGAATATAGTATATGAACTTAGGTTTAATCGCCAGCAGTTACAATTTATCGTCGACAGATTTGGAAATTGGCTTCCTACACCTCATTTTTATACTTATGCCTTGAAGTGGACAAAAGTGGTCATCTAAGTACCATATTCTAGAACAAACAAATCAATTTTGAATTTCAAATAACAGATTTCCCCAACCTTATCAGTAGTATGCCAAGTTCTGCTACATATATGATATACATTTCCCCTATCGGTATTTAAGAAGTGCTCCTCGGAATTTATAAAACGTTGTCAGCAGAATTAATTACCAAGGCCTTGTTGATAAATATTCCGCACCAACATCACAAATAATACACGATGGTCTTGAAGTAAAGATTGTAGTTACTGACTGTGCTTATCGTCTTAATAACGTGTTATTGTGTTTTATTTGTCTTTTTTTATTTTAAATCTTTACTGTTTATTTTATTTTTTGTAATATACTTTTTGTGTGACTATTTTTTTTTGACATTCTGTTATTGTGTTCTCTATATTTTGACTGACTCTTTCACAGATTATTTGACCATAATGGAATATCTATTTGATGAATTGCGATGTTTAACTTTCAATTGTAGTTATTTTTTCATCCAATGTAAAGAATCATCGAATTTCTATAAATATCAGCCACACAGCAAAGTATAAATATGGTATTTGTGTTTTTATCAACGGAAACGAAAAGCACTCCGGGTCAGGTTGTTAGGCTTCACCAAATTTTGGACGTACTGAAATTATATAAGACCCATTTTAGTGGTACTTCAAGGTACGGAATTTAGATTAATCGGAGAAATTGAATCAGTAATAAAATTGTTGTGAACTGCATGTTACTGTTATGACCTTGTTATATATTCCTGATCCACTTTATGGAGTATTGTTGCTTATACAGCGAACTTCGAATCCACAATATGGCCAATTCAGAAACAGACAACTAATGTCAGAAGTTAATTGACCATTTCAACTAATCTTTTTTACCAATTTGTTGAACTTGTTTTGTTTATATATTTATGCTTTTTATCACGATTTTTTGAAAATGCACAATTAGGAAAAATCATTGTTAACGGCAATAGCTCATATATGAAGTTGACAGACAATTTCGGCCATTTTTTAGTTCTGGTCATTGTGATCGTTTTGGTATTTATAGTTCCTATTTATCATATATATATATATATCAAGCAAAAAAGGGGCAATATATACAGTGGAAAACTCTTTTAAATCTGTGAACGCCAAGACAAGAGACGCAAAAAGTGATAAAAAATCGTAATGTAACGGCATCCATTTCTTTTGACCTATTTCAAATCTTCTATTTATTATTATATTTTCCTATTTTAGGTTTTCTTATTCTTTTCATGTTTTTCATATAAAAGCAAACAGACATTCCCATTCCCTATTTTATTGATAACAGTTGTCCTGTTACCACTGGGTCGATTTCACTGCTGGAGGAGATTTATTACCCCGAGGGTATCACAAAGCCAGTAGTCAGCACTTTTTGTGCTGACATGGATTGTCATTCAAATGGTTTTATTTATAAATTTACTGTTTACAAATTATTTTTTTTTTGGGAAATACTAAGGCTTTTCTAACTCAGGCATAGATAACCTTAGCTGTATTTGGCAAATAATTTTGGAATTTTGGTCCTTAATGCTATTCAAGATCGTACTTTATTTGGCATTTTTAACTTTGTTTGGATTCGAGCGTCACTGATGAGTCTTTTGTAGACGAAACGCGCGTTTGGCGTATATACAAAATTTAGTACTGGTATCTATGATGAGTTCATTTATTATTGACTCGTTGGAGGTTGTTGGTCCGCAACGTTTGTAGCAGCCATGTTTGGACCAGTAGTTTCAAAGAAGGAGAGTGTAGTAAAAGTTAATGACATCCACGATGATAGTAACCATGTTGGGATCAGTAGTTTTAGAAAGGAGATTGTTATAAAACTTAACCGAGGAAGACGATAGATGACAGACAACATAAGCACAGTCAGTGTCCCAATAATTCAGAAAACTTATCATTAATAGCATTTATATTAGTTTATATGTATTTAAAAAATATTGCCACGTGTGATAGTAAACAACAAACAAAGGTAAATCGGCTAAGATATTTTCCTTGCTTTCCTTATTGTTCATTATTTATACTTTTGATGACATTAAACGTTTCCTTTCCTGATTTCGGATGACATTCAAATACATGAATAAAAGATTTCCATTTAACCTGCGTTGATTGGGTATCGTCTGTACGATATTTTTCTTTATTAATGGTAATGCATTCCTTATATATCACTGCATGATTGAATTAAATCGTCTTCCCAGAAAACAATTAATTCGTCTTCTCGGAAAACAAGATATTTCATTTTTGTATTTACAACCCCCGTTTGTATGTGTAAAGTTATAGACACAACAATGTCCAAAATAAAATTAAAGAACCACAACCTTAGGTCTTATTTATTTTTTGAATTTGTGAATTTTTGGTTTTAAATGCTCTTCATTTTTTGATGATTTGGCTTTCCAACTGTAATGATTGCTGCAGCATTATTTTGAATACAGCAAAAATATTCTGTCATTTAGAGAATTGGAATTTGATTGGAGATCTGTTATAACATTACCATAGCTGTATTTGGCAAAACTTGTAGGAATTGTGGTTCTAAATGCTCTTCAACTTCGAACTTTATTCGCCCATTTTAAGTTTTATTGGATTCGAGCGTCACTGATGAGTCTTTTGTAGACGAAACGCACGTCTGGGGTAAATACAAAATTTAGTCCTGGTATCTATGATGAGTTTATTTACAGTTTCCTTTTACAAATTCAGGGATGGGAGAGATGTACAACTTAAAGTATGATATGAACAGCTGTTAAGTTTGGCAGATGTAACCTGTAGATGTCTTGTGATCTCAACGCATCGTTAGCAATTGTTGATAGGCGTATACCAAACAAATCTTACAAATCCAACTGCAATATGAATCAATTATTTTTTCTAACGGGATTTTTACTGTTGGTTGCTGTGGTATGCACTACTCTACCGCTGTATGGCATGTTAACAGTGTTTTTAAAAGTTGCATAATAAATCAATGTACAAATATTGCGAAGTATTTTCCCGAATATCCAAATTTCGCAAATCGATTAATAAGGATAAAACCAAGATAACAAACAGAAACTGCTTCAATTCGAAAAGAAGCGACTGGGTATGCATCTCCTACCAGCATGCTTCATCCCATCCTAATTCCAACCAAGCAAACATTATGCAAATGAAAAAATGGAGACTTATACAGACGTTTATGAGCCGATAAAACCAAACAAGATTTACACATTGACAAGAAAACGGAGTTTATGATATCGCCAGAAGATTTGTTAAGTGCTGATGTGTACTTGTTATTCCTTCAGATCTCACTGTAATAGATGTGTGTTATATAAAAATACGGAGAAGTTGTGATTGCATAAATTATTTGTTTTTCGTACCCTAGCTTTTCAAATAAATTGCCTTTGTGTTAATTGAAAGCATTATGGTATAAAAAATCAAATAGCAAAAATACCGAACTCCAAGAAAAACTCAAAATGAAGGTCTTTCATTAAATTATAAAATCAAAAGCTCAAACACATCAAACGAACATACAACAATTTTTATAACCATACACTATGACCCTATAAGTAAATTTGGTAAAAGCTTATATCAAGCACCCATTAACAATGCCAATCGTCTGCTTTGTCAGGAATCCTTCAAACTTATCAGAACTTTTTGAGATAAACAGAAATAATGTTTTATTATGGAAAGTAGCCAATTATTTATTTATAATTTTAAAAATAGTGTTCAATAGTAAAAAAAAAATTATAAGATATAATATTCTAGAAAAAGATACGAATTTGATAAATTTCATTAAACACATGTTATTTCATTATTGACTGTTCTTGATATTCTTGTTTACATGTTTTTATTTGTGGTTGACGTTGTTTTTTCTTTAATTTTGATCATGTTGGGGAAAACATAACTGAGATGATCTTTTAATATTCTTTTTCGTACACATATTGTGATATTATTGTTTCTGAACAACACAACTAAGGCACTACACCTTATCATATAAAGTTGTTCACATTGTTTGAAGTAGGAGCTTGTTTTATGTTGCAATTCAGTGTTTCTAATGTTTCATTGTTTTCCTCTAATTGTTGACGTGTTTCCTTCAATTTTAGTTTGTAACCAGAATTTGTTTTCTTTCAATCGGTTTATGACTTTTGAACATTTTACCTTTATGTAAATTTAACTACAAAGAAATTAATAGAGATGCAATTCTTTTGTCTAGGAACTATCTAGGCAGTGCAATTTTTCATTTTGCATTTTTTTCTTGATTCGACATTTAGTCCTTATCATGTTACCTTTGCAAGCTTAGTTATACACAGGTATCACAACAAAAGTGTTCGGTTATTAATTAAGGAATTTTGATAAACTGCACTTCTTAAACCTACAATTTATAGGAAATTAATGCAAATCAGGTATAACAAAATTAATCTGCGCTAAAAAGGTACAACTACTTATCATATAAATATTATTTAGTAATACTTGATTGTTCACTATCAATAATAAGAATATCAAACCGTGGTATTAAAAGCGGTCGAGGTTTTGGTGTTTATTCTATTTGTACTTAAATATCGAATCAACAAATACATGTATATCAAATTAATATCCAATAATAAAATTCTTATTACAGTTTCTATATGCTTTTAGTTGTAGTAATCGAGTTCTAATTATCCCTGGATTGTAATTAAATTCTATATAACTGAGAGAAAAAAAATGTGTATTACATGAACAACACGACAAATGCCACGTTCATATCTTAAGCAAGATCTGTAGGTTTTGTGTTGTCCTGTTATTCTTTATGTGTTTTTAGACTGTTTTATTTTTTTCGTTTGTGTCATGGTTTTAACAAGACAGTTTCATTCTGTTATGTCCTCCTTCAGTAATGTCTTATTTGATTTTCTTTTTTTTTTAAATCAAAGACTCATAACGGGAAAAGAAACACTTTTTGATCATTGTTATATTCTAGTTCGTGTCTGTGTGTGTTACATTTAATTGTGTTTCTGCTGTATCGTTGTTCTCCTCCTTTATTTGAAGCGTTTCCCTTAGTTTTAGTTTGTAACCCGTTTTTTTTTCTTCTAAATCGAATTTATGAGTTTTGAACAGCAGTATACTACTGTTGCCTTTGATCCAACTGGGATTAATGTTAATGTTGAGCATTTTTTTGATAGTTTTTCTATGTCCTTAGAATTTTGATAAATCCCTTTTGGTATCGTCCATTTCTTATTTTCTATATCTGGGTTGATTTCACAGCTAGTGTTCATCTATGTCTGAGAGGACATCATCCGCCTAGTAAAAAAAAACAATCTATTAAATAGAATAGAATGCTGACCTAGGTCGGTTTCAATATATTTCTTACCCTGAACAACACTGCACTATTACTGAATATAAACTAAGACAGAAATGCAAAATCTGTACAATTCCATGTTCAAATGCTAATTGAAAAGTTTACATAGTCATTCAACTAACCTCAGAAGAAATTAGAACTAGAAATCAATCTTGTTTTCTATAAGAGTGTATCTTTTTGGGATTAATATATGTCGGTTAAATGAAATAAGGAAGTATTAAGAAATGAAAGTACGGCCATGATAGATCAGGCGGTATCAACAACGCAAATGACATTATTTATCACAATTTCTCTTAGTCTGATAATTCATTCTATTTTATGCGAATTCGCACTAGACTACCTTGCAACACTTCTACGTTGGCTAATTGAAGTTGGAACACCATATGGTGTCATTGACAAAATTGATAGAGTTATTAGTTTCTCTGCAGTTAATGTAGAGAATGTTTTCGACTCTGCTTCTCGACGGATACGCAGTCATCGTCATATGCATTATACGTCACCTCACTCTTAATTTGTTTATATCAACGATTTTCTATTGATACAGAATATATTGAGTTTACATCAACTCCGCTTTGAGTAATAATCACTATCCTTTTAAATTCCTTCATTTTTGTAAAACAATATCTGCTATTATTTTGAATATTGAACTTATAGAATTTTCAGCCATCCCTTTTATCCCTCGAATATGACCTACCGATTAAGAATTACAACCGGATGAGTTAAAACATGAACAATGCGATGAGTTCTAAATGTTGAGTAGGGTTTGTCTATAATATGTCATTATAATTACTATATACGTTGAACCACAACATCAAAACCAATCAATGGCGTAGTGGAATTAACAATTTTTGAATTCTCATAAATTCTATGTATACCTTTTGGACTAGTTTGAATCTCGGTCTATTTCTGTAATTTATTCTTACATACTTTTGATTTTTTAACCCTGTATGCGTACATTGCCTATGTAAATTTTAAAATTGTTTGTAAGCACATTGAACGACAAATTTATTTGACGTATATAATTTTTCTGACGTCAGACACTCAAATCAATCCATGTGTTCGTAGATAGTAGATGTTTGTGTGTCCTGTTAAATTGTTCCTTTTAAAAGTTTTAGATTCTCATAAATTATATGTATAACTTTTGGACTAGTTTGAATCTCGGTCTATTTCTGTAATTTATTCTTACATACTTTTGATTTTTTAACCCTGTATGCGTACATTGCCTATGTAAATTTTAAAATTGTTTGTATGCACATTGAACGACAAATTTATGTGACGTATATAATTTTTCTGACGTCAGACACTCAAATCAATCCATGTGTTCGTAGATAGTAGATGTTTGTGTGTCCTGTTAAATTGTTCCTTTTAAAAGTTTTAGATTCTCATAAATTATATGTATAACTTTTGGACTAGTTTGAATCTCGGTCTATTTCTGTAATTTATTCTTACATACTTTTGATTTTTTAACCCTGTATGCGTACATTGCCTATGAAAATTTTAAAATTGTTTGTATGCACATTGAACGACAAATTTATGTGACGTATATAATTTTTCTGACGTCAGACACTCAAATCAATTCATGTGTCCGTAGATAGTAGATGTTTTTGTGTCCTGTTAAATTGTTCCTTTTAAAATTGTTATACGATGATGACTGATGTACCCATATTTTGACTATTTTATTAATTGTGACTGTTTATTTAACGCATCATGTAAATGTAGCGGAATTTGATGAGACTGTTATTAAAGTGAGAGGGTTGGCGCTATAGAACCAGGTTTAATCCACCATTTTCTACATTTGAAAATGCCTGTACCAAGTCAGGAATATGACTATTCTTGTCCCATCGTTTTTGATGCGTTTTGTTTTTGTTTTTTGATTTTGCCATGTGAATATGGACTTTCCAAATTGATTTTCCTCTGAGTTCAGTATTTTTGTGATTTTACTTTTTGCATATCCTTTCTGTGACGTACTTTTACTAAGTGTGCCGAATGCTCCAAGACACGTTTTTTTTCTAAATAAGGAATATTTGTTTAACATCAACCAAAGCCTGATTTCAGATACTTATTCTATATTGTGAATCAGATGGAGATACCATCAAATTCCACCAAAAAATAACTAGAGGCTCTAAAGAGCCTGTGTCGCTCACCTTGGTCTATGTGAATATTAAACAAAGGACGCAGATAGATTCATGACAATTTTGTGTTTTGGTGATGGTGATGTGTTTGTATATCTTACTTTACTGAACATTCTTGCTGCTTACAATTATCTCTATCTATAATGCACTTGGCCCAGTTACCAATTCAGTGGCAGCAACCTATCAACGGGTTGTCCGATCTATCTGAAAATTTCAGGGCAGATAGAATAAAACCTGATAAACAATTTAACCACAGTCATATTTTATCTTAATGCTTTGTTTTTTGAGTTATAAGCCTATGTTATATTTTTAGCCGTGGCGGCCATCTTGGTTGGATGGCCTGGTCACCGGACACATTTTTTTAACTAGATACCCAAAAGATGATTGTGGTCAAGTTTGGATTAATTTGGCCTAGTAGTTTCGGAGGAGAATTTTTGTAAAAGATTACTAAGATTTACGAAAAATTGTTAAAAATTGACTATAAAGGGCAATAACTCCCAAAGGGGTCAATTGACCATTTCTGTCATTTGTAAATCTTACTTTGCTGAAATTTTTTTCTGTTTACAGTTTATCTCTATCTATAATAATATTCATGATAATAACCAAAAACAACAAAATTTCCTTAAAATTACCAATTGAGAGGCAGCAACCTAACAACAGGTTGTCCGATTCATCTGAAAATTGCAGGGCAGATAGATCTTGACCTGATTTGCTCTAAATGCTTTGGGTTTTGAGTTATAAGCCATAAACTTTATTTTACCCCTATGTTCTGTTTTAAGCCATGGCGGCCAACTTGGTCGGTTGGCCTGGTCACCTGACACAATTTGAAAACTAAACACCCCAATGATAAATGTGGTCAAGTTTGGTTCAATTTAGGCCAGTAGTTTCAGAAGAGAAGATTTTTGTAAAAGATAACTAAGATTTACGAAAAATTGTTAAAAATTGACTATAAAAGGCAATAACTCCTAAAGGGGTCAACTGACCATTTCAGTCATTTGACTTATTTGTAAATCTTTCTTTGCTGAACATTTTTGCTGTTTACAGTTTATCTCTATCTATAATAATATTCATGATAATAAACAAAAACAGCAAAATTTTCTTAAAATTACCAATTGAGGGGCAGCAACCTTAGAACAGGTTGTCTGATTCATCTGAAAATTGCAGGGCAGATAGATCTTGACCTGATAAACAATTTTCTTTATGTCATATTTGCTCTAAATGCTTTGTTTTTGAGTCATAAGCCATAAACTGCATTGTACCCCTATGTTCTATTTTTAGCCATGGCGACCATCTTGGTTGGTTGGCCTGGTCACCGGACACAATTTTTAAACGAGATACCCTAATAATGATTTTGGCCATGTTTGGTTCAATTTTGCCCAGTAGTTTCAGAGGAGAAGATTTTGGTAAAAGTTTAAACACGACGGACGACGGACGCCAAGTGATGAGAAAAGCCCACTTGGCCTTTGGGCCAGGTGAGCTAAAAACAAAATGCACTGTAGTTATCAAAGGTATCCGGTTTATAATTTAGTACGCCAAACGCACGTTTCGTCTACATAAGACTCACCAGTGACGCTCATATCAAAATATATATCAAGCCAAACAAGTACAAAATTGAAGAGCATTAAGGATCCAAAATTCCAAACGGTTGTGCCAAATATGGCTACTGTAATTCATGCCTGGGATAAGAAAATCATTATTTTTCGAAAAATTCAGGAACATGCATATGACAGGTGTTTTAAATTCGTTTGATGTGTTCGTGAATATTTGTTTTTTTCTCAAACGATTTATGAATTTCGAACAGCGGTGTACTACTGTTACCTTTATTTCAGCTTTTGATTTTGCCATGAGATAAGGGACTTTGCGATTTAAGTTTTCCCTGAAATTTTGACTATTATACCTTTAATTAGCCTGGGGCAAACGCAAGGAATCGAATATTTACAATTGAAAAGGCAAAGCCTCTTCTTTGTCATTGATTTATTTAAAAAAAAACCAGTTAGGTTTCAATATTAAAGTATCATCGGTTACTTTAACATCATTAGATTTAGTAAGAATGAGTTGGAGTGAATAAATTTATGTTAAATACATTTTTGTCAAACCTCTGATATGAATAATTTACAAGACTTTGTATTGTCACATATTTATCCAGTAGTGTTTCATTTTGATACTTTTGAGAATAAAACAAAAGGCCAAACTCATAACAGTATAACTGAATAAATCTTCAATTAGAGGGACACAGTTTGTCAAAACGATGGAATTTGATGCGACTAGCATACAATTAAGAGGTTTAGCTAGCTATTAAATTAGGTTCAATCAATCATTTTCTACATAAGAAAATGCCTGTACCAAGTCAGGAATATGAAAGTTGTTACCCATTCGTTTGATGTGTTTCAGTTTTTGATTTTGCTATTTGATAAGGGACTTTCCGTTTTGAATTTTCCTGGGAGTTCATTATTTTTGTGATTTTATTTTTGTCTCTAATGAAAAAATCATAAGATGTTTAGCCTGTACAACTTTAAACAGGGGAATAAAGAATTATTATTTATGTCGCGATGAGTTTTCATCAGACATTCGATATTGTTGTCTTCATTTGTACTTGATGATTTCGGTAGGAAAGATATATTGTGAATGTATTTCAAGCTCGTGGGATGCATAACGATTCATCATTATGACACTGAAGAACACAGGGGGTCTTTCAGCATAAAATACAGCTTCGATGCAACATTGATTATACAATTTACCTCACAAGGCGTAAAGAATAATTTGCATAATATTGTTGAACTTGATAAATATTTTATGTTCGAGATAGTGTATTTGATGGAGTTTAATTCTTCATAAAAAAAAATCTAACTGAGAAATCAGCAGAAGTGTTATGTTTTGTCATTGATATAGCTGTCTAGGGGCTTTGCTCATAGTTGAAAACCGTACGATGACCTTTACTTGTTAATTTCTGTGTCATTGTGTCTCATTGGCAATCATACCACGTCTTTATTTTATATATCTACTTAGTACACTGAATTGTTTGTAACATTATGTTGCTGGTAACTGGCGTGCAGTTCCTCTACCGAACAAGCAGCAAAATACAGTACACCTCATCATCTTATTGTGTATTCTACTCAAAACACTTTTCACTTCAGTATGATGTATGTTGAATTTTATCAAACTCCAAAAGATATTGTGTTACGATAATACCTTTTTTAGCATGATAATGAGTCTGGCTTTATACGTGAAAATGTATTCGGGGAACATTAATGAGCGATTAAATGGATGTAGACAGTTGAATCATAATCATTTTCCAACCCATGTAATTGATCGATTATAAAAGTTCGAAATCAAATCAGGGTTTACCGTGATAGGGATTGACAGTAAAACAACAGGACATGACACTAACATTTAAAACACGCATAGCGCAAAAAAAACAACGTTGAAAACTGATTGAATAAGAATTAAATTGTAAATGGCGATGTTATTCTGAGTAAAGCCTTTCTACTACGTTCCTTTTTTTTATTCTACCAAGTTTTCTGTATTCCGTGTTCTATTCAACGTTAGAGTAAAGTGATTGATCAGCAAGCTCGAGAGAGGGAAAAATAGTTTTTTTTACAGTGAATGCAATTATGAAATGTTTTCAGGAAAGCAATATTTATACTTTTGTATCAGACTTGAGCTCTCTAGCGATTGTATATCAATTTATTGTACCGCGACATTTTACATATCCCAATGTTTTACATTTTTTGTCATAGTTTTGTCTAGCACATAATGCGAATACATAGTCCTTAGAGGACACCCAGGTGCCATATGGTAGGCTTGTTATTGTTATGTAATATTTTTATATTGATTTATCGGATGGAAAGTATTTTTGTTAGATTCAAGATCCCAAATCCAAAGTCGTTCAACCACATCAGTTCACCTTTGCTGGGTATATGCGTGTAGAAATTTACGATTTATTGTTTTATTTTTGTGATGCCTATGCATCATATATTAAAAAGAAGTTGTCGTGTGATTGACAATGAGACAACTCTTCACAAAAGACCAAATGACACAAATTAACAAACATAGGTTATCGTACGACCTTCCACTATGAACAAAGCCCATACCGCATAGTTAGCTTTAAAAGGCCCAAAAATGATAAATGTAAATAAATTCAAACAAGAACACTATAATGGCATAATGTATGTTCAACAAAATCAACGGAAAACAAATATGTATCACAGCAACAAACGCCAACAACTGAATTAGAAGCTCCTGACTTTGGTTCAGCAACATAAGAACGAACTATAAAAATAGGTTGAAAAAGGCTTAATTTTCAGAAAATATTAAACTAAAACACAGAGTGGGCGTGTGCGTTGCCGTGTACTTGTACATCCCAACAACAAAAAAGACACCTAGTACAGATCTGAGAGGACTGGCAGTTACTGACAGCAAGTTCAAAGCCACTCACAAGTAATGAAATAATTAAAAAATCAAGCATCTATGACTAAATTAAATGTTGTGTTTTTTATGTTGCTTTTGATGCATCCTAATATCTACAGATGCCGTCTATATTAAATTTAATAGTTTGGCGGTAGTTTATTAACAGATGTGTATTTGTATGGTGAGAAATGGTCGAGGTATGTTTAGTGTACGACCAGGTAGTCCTCTTATCATGTGTGATATTATGGTTCTACTTTTAAAGATGAAACTAGAAACAGATATCCAGGGCAAAAAGGGGGGATTGGCGAAAGTGGACTAAAACTATATAGCCAAAAACAATAATATATTTGGTACATTTTTTCTGTTGATTGACGATCGATCCCTTTAATTTTAATTATTTATTTTATTTATTTCGCCGCTTTTAGAAAAATATTCTGTTTATTTCTTTTTGTGTGTGTGTAATTAATGAAAACAGACAATTACAGAATGAAAAGTGTTTATATCGTAATTTGAGAAACACAAGACAACTCGACCATTCGCAATATTTTCATTTTGTATTATCTTAATCTGTAGAAAATACCTCCAACGTAGTATATTGTCAAATCTAATGAGCAAAAAAATATAAAAAAAGAGAAAGGAACACTAAGAAGATAATAAAAAGTCAGAAAAAAAAAAGCAAGCAACAAATTCAAAAGATACTACAGAAAACAAAAAAAAAATAGCAAAACGTTAATTCTGGGGTGAATTCAGGTGCTCCCATTAAACTTTTCTATGATTTAGTTTAAATAAATTATTAATACAAATGTTTGTACTACTAAGGTGTCCCAAATCAGCAATGTGTTGTTCAGTGGTTGTCATTTGTTGATGTGGTTCATAACAGTTTCTCGTTTCTTGTCTTTTATATATATATATTAGACCGTTGGCTTGTCTGTTTAAACATTTTTTATGCTAGAAATTTGTGTGGCCCTTTGTAGCTTGATCCAAGGATCTGTGTTGAATGCCGTACTATAGGAGTTTACTTTTTTTAAATTATGACTTGGATAGAGTCTGAGATTTGTATCATTGGTACACATACCACATCTTCTTAAAAATAACTAAATACTTTTTTCAATAAATTTTCTTTTTATACAAATATATTGTTATAACTGTGTCAACTTTCATGCGACATAATCCTGAGAGATTATAAATGTGTACAGTTGGGAGAATAACAATCTTGTGATATTATATGAGATTTCACCTTCTGTTCGGTTGTCAATCACAGACGAAATCTAATCAAAATCAGCTTTACTTTTATTCCATTATATGTCCTACAGAAACAGACTATTGTTAATTGAAAACACAATCGGTGATGCTGCTTAAAAATACTTGAAATAAAATACACTGTTGAGAGAAAACAAAAGATAAAAAGTATTATATGAAACCAATGACGAGAGAAATATATAATTGATATACAAAAGTAAACAGGAGTAGAACAAAGGCATTACATGTGAAGAATCTACGAACGATTAATTTATGTTATGGTTTTTTAACAAAATGGAAAATGTGTATTGTAGTATGCACATAATTTGCTTAATTATTCTATTAAAAAAATCCAAATTTTGAGATGCACAAAATCAGCGTATGGTTAAGATTTAGAGAAACTTTCATCTAATTGTAAAAAGAATGTAAGGTGGTGTTGCATTTACAAAATAGAAACCCGAAATAAAGCTTTGATAACTTACATATCATTGTCATTTTGCTTAGTAAATTTGGTTCTTATTATGACATCGTACTCGGACTTATTTTAAACTGATTTTAATGTGCGTATTGCTGTGTGTTTGTTTATTCTACATTGGCTAGAGGTATACGGAGAGCTAGGTTTGAGGTCTCACAAAATACATTTCAAGTCAGTTAGTCTTGTATAACTTTTTTTTAATGTAAGTTCATGTATATGCTTTAAAGATTAGTGCGACTTCCATTTTAACTGACCAAATACACATTTTTGTTTATGGGCCAACTTATTTGCTGTGTTGAAGACCCATTGGTGGCATCTAGTTGTTTTCTGTTCTATGACCGGATTGTTGTCTCTTGTTGTCTCTTGTTGACACATTCTCCATTTCCATTCGCCATTTCATTGTAGTAATATTTTTTTTAAATATTATCTTTTCTTTAAACTTGCTTGTTCAGTTTCAGTGATAATTACTTTGGTTCTTGAAACCCGTTGATAGTTATAAGTTGGCATTGAGTAAGCTCATGCCTTTTGTAGACTGTTTATTTATAACGTGTATGCGTCAAATCCTTTGGATGTATACTGATTGATATTTGAGTTATATTGTTCATTTTAGTAGGATAAGGCTTTGAACTTTATGTTAACTAATAGGCAGTACTCCTTAGTGGTTTTCTTGTAATGTTTAGTTTTTAGTGGTATCTATTTTGCACTTGCTTATAACCAATTTGATGAGTCGAGCCTTTCCCAACTGTATCTTAGTTTGTTTTTATATTATGCTTACTGTTATACCACTGTCCCAGGTTAAAGCTAGGGTTGGAATTCCGGTGTCGTGTTTAATCCCGCTAATTCAGTGGTTGTCGTTTGTTTATGTTTTTACATTCGTTTCGTTCATTTTTTTTTTTAAATAGGGCCGTGCGTTTTCTCGTTTGAATTGTTTAAAACATTGTCATTTCGGGCGTTTTATAGCTGACTATGCGGTATGGGCTTTGCTCGATGTTGAAGGCCGTACGGTGACCTATAGTTGTTAATTTCGGTGTCATTTTGCTCTCTCATTGGCAATCATACCAAATTTTCTTTTTATAGTCTCATTGATTCAGTCCGTAAAGAGACCCTAGTTGTTTACATCATTATCCTTATATCTATACTTAACAATTTTCTCATTAGCATTCATACCACATCTCCTTGGTTGTACTTTAAATTTATTACAATCAATCACACTTCCTATATACAGGTTACAATTACAAATATATCATACATTGATATCAATGACTGTCATTTATTTTGTAAAAGGAAAAACATGCAAATTGGTCATTTACTCAAACTTATTAGAATGTCATATTATAAACTATGTAATTGTATAGATGTACTAGTATCATTCTTTTTTACATTTTTGCTTTTATATATAAATCAATAAAACAACTATCTACTCCTGGTTTATATTGTCCATCTTAAGGAATTAAGTATTAATTTCACATCTTGAAATCGTTTAAAATTAATATGTTTGTTAAATTTGACTAATCTCTGTTATAATTAGCTGTATCGCTAACTTGATACTGATTTCTCTGTGTCCCTTTACGGCTTTATTAATAAATTCTTAAATAAATATCTTCAAAATGAATTTCAAATGAATTTGTTACTTTTTGTTATGTTTTAAATGCTGTTTTGATTGGCCAAACCTTTTTCAAGTGACTTCTATAGTTTTGCTCTATTGTTGTTCTTTGACTCCTTTTTCCCAGGGAGAGGAATAATCTTAATGCCGCCACGTTACTTTATTGGTGCCTAGTATACAAAAGATTTCTCGGTTTTAGTTGCAATAGATGTCGTTGGTTTCATTCATATTCTTATTATTTTCATTGTAACTTATTAGTTTAAAAGAGGGACGAAAGATACGGTCCGTCAAACTCAAAGATAAAAACTAAACTGTCAACAACGACATGGCTATAAAAAAAAAGACAAACAGACAAACAATAGAACACAAGACACAGCATAGAAAATTAAAGATTTAGCAACACGAACCAAAAAAATTGGGATAATATCGGGTGCTCCGTCTGTTTTTTCCATTTTGAATCATTTAATATTTGCCACTGGACGATAAACAACCAACAATCAATCAATCAATCATTCTGTTATCCACGGACAGGGTCATTATATCCAAATATAAGGTATTGAGTTTGCACACTGTTGAAGGCTTTCGTGACATGTAGCTGATTACATATTTGTTCGTTTCTCTTTTGTGGATAGTCGTTTCATAGGCAATTATACCAAACCTTATTATTTTTTTATAAAAACACTATAAAAGCGAAACAAACAAAAAAACCAATAACATGTGTCATGAACATTTTCGGGATTTATAACCAAATTGCAACCATTTCGTAGTATTAATCGTTTGAAATGTTGAACAGAGAAGCAGATCATAATGGCCGACCTTCTATGCAGAACCGAAAGGTTGTTTTTAAAAAGAAGATGTGGTATGATTACCAACTGAATGGCACATAAATTAAAAACTATAGGTCACCATACAGCCTTGATCAAAACCAATAACACATACTCAGCTTTAAAAGATATGGTTTTTTTTATTATTAATTCTCGTCCTTTTGTATGTCCTTAGTATGTCTGAAGTATTTGCCACTGAACGTCACACGTGCTGCTTCTGTCCTTTTCGATGAGAATGAATTGTATGGCGTTGATCTACTCAATTGGTGTATGTCTAGAGTTTTCGATTATTTTTAGTAATATTTTGCTGACCATTTGAGCATTTGAATAATGACAGGAAATTATACAATTTTCTCTTGTTGGCTTCAAGGAAATACAGCACTGATTATAAACTTCGAACAAGATATGGCTACTCGCCCGGTGGCATAAAATTAGGGAAGAGTCGGGATCCCGCTCACATGTTTCACCCCGCCAAATTCTGTATATGCGTGTCTCAAGTCAGGAGTCTGTAATTCGGTGGTAGTAGCTTGTATCTGTGTTACATATTTGTTTTCCGTTCACTATTTTGTACATATAATTGAGCCCGTTTGTTTTTTTCGTTTTCATTGTTTTACATTTGTCATTTTGGGGCCTTTTATAGCTGATTATGTGGTATGCTCTTTGCTCCTTGTGGAGCCGTAAGGTGAAAAATAGTTGTTTATTTCTGTGTCATTTGGTCTCTTGTGAAGAGTTGTCTCCTGACAATCATACCACATCTTCTTTTTTAGCATATGATGATTGTTTAATTTTGGTTTTTTTTATCTAAGAAATTATGAGTATTTTCTGCTAGTAATACATGTATACGCGTGAAAGATATTGAAATTATTCATTGACCGTTTTTGTGTGGGTTTTTTTTGTGATGTATAATTTCTAACTCATTCTTGACAAGGTGAGTGTTGGTAATGTGTAGTAAAGTACACAGTTACTTTTACATAGGTACTATTTCTGTACTAAAAGTTTGTAGTACAGGAAATTTACTTTTAACATTTAGTATTATTTCTTTACTTTAAAATTATTGTAATATTTAGGTACTTGTATTTTACAGTACTTGATTTGTTCTAAATAATTTGATACAAAATTAATACAATATTTCCTGTTTGAAAATCATAATTTTAAGGAATTTGAAACAGAAAACTTTCAAAATGCTGAAAATGTAATGGTAGTAACCAAAAATCTGTAGTACCTAAATTTCAAGTACAAATTAAGCACTGTAAAAAACAGGTACCTAAACATTACAATAATTTCAAAGTACCAAATAGTATTGAATGTTAAAAGTAAATTTCCAGCACAACAGATTTTTAGTACAGAAATAGTACCTATGCAAAAGTAGCTGTGTACAGTGTCAACAAAGCTTTTTGTAGAAATTGTCAGACAGATCATCTCAGAATGTTTTCTCAAAAAACATAATATTACACATGACTCACTCATATTTTTATAAATGTTGGATATTTGTAGTGCGATTTTTATGCAATATGACTTTTACGTGTTTATTAAATTATTATTGACAAACATTATGTCATAGTCTTATCATGCATAAATATTTGGAAGATATACTAAAATTTTATTTTCTTTGCGTAATAAATGTCAAGTTACTTCCTCTGAGGAATAATAAATAGGTTTTATTGTGATATACTTTAATATTTTTACTGAATGTTAATCATAAATCAGCTTTTGCCAACAATAATATTACGTTAAATCCATGAGGGACTGTTATTTATTTTGTCAAGAAAATCACTACTGCGAGTACGTATTTGATATATGATTAATTTGAACATGAAAAGCTTATGGGAGGCTTGCTATCAACGTGGAAAAACAAAATAAGAAAAAAAAATACATGTTTATTGGTATATCACTGCTTGATAACGAATTACGATTACATAGATGTACACAAAATAAAGAATAAAATACTAACGACGTAGGAACATTTTGTAATTGTATTCACTGGGATAGATTTCTTTTTTAAATTTCGTTTCATTCAAGATTTTCGATTAAAATAAGATTTCCAATTTTTTATTGATCTCGAATTTATTGTGAATAAAACAAATAAGCAAATGTTTTGAACTTTTACTTTGCATATTATAGATATAATCTAAATAAGAGTAATTTGATAGCAATAGAACATTCCCCCTTCTCCATTCACCTTGTTGTTTTACCTCTATCCGACATTTTTCTTATATCAATTTTTCAATTTTAATATAATTATAAATTTAAAAAAATGTCTTCATAAAATAGCATGCGTTCTACTGCGTTTAGAATTAGTTTAAGGTTAAAACAAATAGAGTGTTCTCATCAGAGTAAAACATGTTGTGATAATTACATTTTGTCTAAGAACGAACATATAAGAACAATTACTGTAGAATTACACTGCTATATGAGACGTCGTTTTGGGATAATCTTTATAAAGATTAACCGACTTATCCCTTTCTATACCACTGGTGAATGATACTGCCAATGTAACGTCGTATATCAAAGTTTAATTAAATTTTAGTCCCACTTTTACGATAAACCCACTAATTACAATGTTAGTTTAGGAGAAGAAAAGAACATTATTGTAATGGAGTCTGACTTAAATAGTTTATGTGTTAGAACTTTAATGTAATTTGGTTTGACTTTCCTTATCTATATACGTAACAGAGTTTTTGTCGTCACTTTCGTCCTCAGCTATTAACGTCTTTTTGAAATCTGTTGTTTCTACACTTTGATTTATCAACACAGAGTTTTCATCTGACGAGTTATTTCCCTTTACTTCGTACTCAGTTCCATCGTAAACATGTGTTTCGTTGTTCATTAAATGGTTGACGGGGCTTTCAGGCGTTACACCATTACCGCTTACGTCATTTGTTGTTTCCGTCAACACCCTGTGACTTAAACTTCCAGTTTTCGGATTCATTTCTAAGTTCGTTTCTTTAATTCTAGCCTTAGCTTTTATTCTATCAAAATTACTTTGCTCCTCAATCATTGACTTGTTCGCTCCGCTCGCATTAATCTGGCATTTAAAGGCTTCCCTGAAACCTTTCCGGAAGTGCTCGCTTAGAAAAGCATACAGAATAGGGTTCAGCATGCTGTTTGCAAAGGTCATTACTGTCATTAGATTGAAAAGTAGAATTTTCCAGTGTGCTAGTTTGTCTGGACCTTGTTTTAGAGTTAAATGTACCTGAAATATCCAGTAAGGCAACCAGCAAATAACATACACAGAAATAACAGTAAGTACCATCTTTGTCACTTTTTTAGACTTTTTTCTTCGTTCTGATGATTTTTGCTGATTTGCAGGGCCAAGATTTTGTATTCTAATTATAACAAGGATGTAAAATATTGAAACCAAAGATACAGGTACTGCAAATCCAAGCATAAATGTATACCAAGTATAAGCTTTCTCCGGTGGAACTATCTGATTTTTTGGCCAAGAAATAGTGCATGTCAGTTTATCCTTGTACAAAAAGCTAGGAACTGTGTTGGCATACAAAATGATGGGTAACATAACTAAAACAGATATTGCCCAGATTCCTAAAATTGCAAGCATCGAATTCATTGGTGTTCTGAATCTTTGTGAGGCAACGGCGTGACAAACTGCTAGGTATCTATCGGCACTTAAGGCGGTCAGTGTGAAAATACCCGTGAATAAGTTTATAGAATACATTATGTTGTATACCTTGCACATTGCTGGTCCAAAAAGCCAGAATCGCAACCATGTTGTCGTCATTAGCAACGGCATGCTAATTAGAAATATAAAATCAGATATAGCTAAGTTGACAATGTACATGTTAGTAACAGTTTTCATATTGGATGAACGCAGAATGACGTATATAACAAGTGCATTTCCGAAGAGTCCACACGCACAAATGATTCCATAGCAAGTCACCAATGATACGGATATACCTATGTTAAATGGCGGTAATGTAAAGTTGTTATGGCTTTCGTCAGTTAGATTATCAAAAATGCAGCTAGAATTATTCATCATTTCTGTTTGTAAAGTTCTGCTTACAACCATCTAGAATAAGCCAGATTCGCTAAAGCTTGATAGAATCAGATTTTTTTTTTTTATAAAAAGCCCTACCTTAAAATTAGAATTCTACATCCAATGAATTATCCATGCCAACATGCAATACTGTTTGTTCAAATTAAAATTAGTTTAGTAACATGATATAGTTGTTGAACTGACTGCTGTTTTCGTTGTCTACTCTATAACCGCTAGAGAGTTTGAATATCTTAGTTATAATGACTATAGACAGAACTTCTATCTCTCTGCAGCTTCAACAATCGATAAAATATCCTCCAATAATAGTACTTGTCTCAAATCGCATCTACCAATGACGATACTTGTTTTTGATTGAGTCGTACTTCTCCCTTAATTTGGCGATCAGATTACAACTCGTAGGAGTTCTCTCACCTGTTCTGGTTTTTGACAGGTGTGATTTTCCGGATTGAAATGTGAAACTTGTTTCTGGTGACATCTTTTCCAATCATATCATCTGCCAATATCCCATAATTTTCTCACTCATTAAGCGGGACTTTTTATAATGTAATATTGCTATGAGCAGCAGATAAAGATAAATGGATTAACATCAGCTATTGATACGACATGCTGTTTCTTTATTTCAAACTTTATATTTTTTCAAAGTAATTACACTGTAGGATCGTCGTGTTCTTTCTTTTATATTTTCATAGTCGTGTTGTCATTTTAGAGTATAGTCATTAGTGTTATTGCAGGTCTTAAAAGAGAATATGCAAAACTTCATTCGGCAAACCTCGGCAGATTTCGATTCGCTAGATGTTCAATCTGCTGATGTGTGTGTATTGTATCAGGAAGTAATTTTGAAAGGATAACAGAAATATGTGAAAGTGTAAATCGCTAAATGATTACAATGCAGTACGTTTTGGTATACGCCAATGACGCAAAAACAGGTGCCTAGCTCCAAATTGACAAGGGTCTATATTGTTATGACTGTAATAAAAGGTGTTCATCAATAATCTGCAACCAATCTTGAACGTCTTTGTAAGCAAGCATTTAATTAAGACCTTAAATGAAAATAATACAAGTTTTTATAAAAGTTTTATTATTATAATGAGTAAGGCGGAAAAAAACTTCAACATAGTTTGACAGTTTGGTTTGCTCTAGTTTGTAAGCTCACTTTAATTGTATTTATGCATTTATGATATAATTTTAATATTAAGAACGCTTGAATATGTACATATTTCGACTGAAGGCCGAAAACTTTGTATGAAACAAAACGTGTATTCCTAGGTCAAGAGAGTCAGCTGGTAATGAGACATATAAATTATTTAAACTGTAAGCTTATATTTTTATTCTAGCTGTTGATAAAGAGATTTTGACTTTTAGTTTCTACATACTACTAAACGTTTCTTAAAAGATTACTTCATCTTTGAATTTTTAAAGCGTACTTGTCAGAGTTGAACTTAATGTATAGAAAAACTAGACCATTTGACAAATGCTAAGAGATAGCTTGCATAAGGATTCACCTAACTTTTCATCTCATATCTATCTCATAATCTCCAGCTAGTGCATTCATTTAGAAAGTAATGGTACACTTACATTGACTGAGCACAAATTGGAACAAGTTACAGGGTAAATGAACGTCTGACGGGAAATATTATCCTCAATCAGCTGATAGTTATGTAATTATCTTTTCTGTATTGAAAAAAACTCGACGACAAAAAAAAATTGATAAATCATATCGATATTTGTATTGTGTCACTTTACGTCTTTTTTCTTCTTCAAATATTTTGAACTTGAACTTGAAGATGGTGTGTTAAACCTTGAGGCATATTTTTCAAATTTTTCTATTTTTTCGAAGGAAATTATTATTAAAAAGTAAACGTGAAACGGTCTCTGCGTTAAGGTTATAACCTTTTTTGTTCAGAGCGTCACTGATTAGCCTTATGCAGACGACACGTGCGTCTGGCATATTGAATTATAATTCTGGTGCCTTTGATAACTATTATATAGATATAGGAAGATGTGGTGTGAGTGCCAATGAGACAACGCTCCATCCAAATAACAATTAAAAAAAAAGTAAACCACTATAGGTCAATGTACGGCCTTCAACACGGGGCCGTGGCTCACACCGAACAACAAGCTATGAAGGGCCCCAAAATTACTAGTGTAAAACAATTCAAACGGGAAATCAACGGTCTAATCTATATAAAAAACGAGAAGTTATTGTCTGTAAAATACCGTACATGATTGTTTAGCTAATACTAATGTATATAGAAAATAAATATCTATCGTTTTTTCTGTTGCTTCTTGTTTCGTTATAACATTATTGAAGCAGAATATAGCTTGCAAAGAAATCATGGAGGTACATGTGGGTTTTGAAGCTAGTATGTTTCGTGTTCTTACATATACAGCGTGCTCGTTTCCCTTTTTAAATACTTTTAAATTAACCGAATTGACTTGGTTTCTGCGAATTGTTTATACTTACCATTAGGAATGTTGCGAAAACAAAAATTTGTACGCGTTTTTATCTGGCCTGTCTTATGTATCGTATAGGCAAGCAGCAATGTATAGTAGTATGAAAATGACAATTCTGCCGCAATCGCATTTTCAAGGGGAAATCCTGCATAGGACCCCCAGCCCCGACGGCCAAATGTAAACGGACGGCACCCCTATTGAGCATAGGGTAAATACAAGAATGGCATATGTATTCGATGGTAGAAAAGTCGCTCCAGAGGATAGTGGGGATAATGATACCTTAAAGGGAAGGATGTCACAGATTAAAATAAATAAAGATATGACATCTGAAAGAAATATGATGGATTTCTTTCTGGAGAATGAAGAAGATTTGAAGGATAGCACCCCAACTCCCCAAAGGCAGCAGCAGTGCTGCAATGCTCCAAACATAGTGCAGATGGATGAGCATACCAAGCAGTGTCAAAATTGCGGTTCACAATCCACCAAGCCGCGATTTGAGCATCATCAACCAGGGGAGCAGAAGACCACCTGCGGCTTCCCACTCAAGAGGAAGAAGGGTCAGTTCTGCAAGAGCAAGCCCGGGAAGGATAGTCTCTGCTGGAGACATAGCAAGCAACCACGCCAGCAGGAGGAGGAGGAGACCATCCCAGTCGAGGGTAAGATAGTAGTAAAAGAGACCATGAAGACCCTCCGTCAAATAGCTAAGGATGAGGGTCTGAGGGGGGTCAGTAGGAAGAACAAGGAGGCCTTGGTGAAGCTCATCGAGGAGAAAAACACCCATAAATTTACCCGCCAGGAAGTCTTCAGCAAGAAGCAGCTCAAATCGCTAGCAAAGAATCGTGGCCTCACCAAGTACTCTCATCTCAAGAGAGACGATCTGATCCAGCTGGTGGAAGAGGACATCAAAAACGCTCTAGTCGAGGATGAGATCAAGGTCATCGATAGGCGGGAAGCTCTGAATGGCGTATTTGGCACGGTCGTCATCGAACCCGCGAAGCCGCACGATGTGACCACTTTTCTGAAGGTAAGTCGGAGCACTATCGCCAGCACAATTTTAGATGCACTCACCAAAAAGAAGGCCCTAAAAGTGCAATTAGTATTACAGGTGGAGATGGTAAAAACAAACCCAGCGACCGGAGAAAATATCTACGTCATTCCCCACTTTAGATCAACCCTTACCACCATCACGGAATCTGACGACCTCGAATTGGAGATTGCCTTCATGATGGAGAAGGTCAAGGAAAATATGACAAAGTACATGCGGGAAGGGAGCGGGTGGACTTTCAGCAGCGTCGAGAAGCTAGAAATCCACCTCAATCAATTCAAGCCTCTTAAGGGGGCTTCCTTCATACCGACTCCATCAGCACTCGCGAAAAAGAAGGCGATCGTTAATGTGAAAAATGAGGATGATCGCTGCTTTCAGTGGGCAGTGCTGGCAGCCCTTCACCATGAGGAAGTCGACCAGAAATCCACCAACCGCGTATCGCAGTACAAGAAATGGGAAGAAGAGCTAAAATTCGAAGGCATCGACTTCCCAGTCTCGCTCAGGGCGATCGATAAATTTGAGAGGCAGAATTCCGCAATCAACGTCAACGTCTATGGATTCGATGGCGTAAAGAAGGGTGAAGATGAGGAAGAAGATCTTCAGATCTACCCCCTCAGGATATCCAAGAATACGGGCCCCGCCCACGTAGATCTCCTCTTCCTGACCCGCGAAGGCAAGCAGCATTACTGCTGGATTAAGAGCTTATCACGTCTTCTGAGTGCGCAGGTCACAAATCACGATGGGCAAGCTTACTTTTGCCGTAGGTGCTTGTGCCATTTTACCAGGCAGGATATCTTGGACGAGCATATGGAGTACTGCAGCCAGAAGGAAGCTGTTAGGATCGAGATGCCGGAAGAGGGGGCCACCATAGCCTTCCATAGTATCAAAAAGATGATGAGAGTCCCCTTCGCGATCTACGCGGATTTCGAGTGCTTCACAGAGAAGCTCGACACCTGCCAACCGGATCCATTCCACTCCTACACGAATGCCTACCAGCTTCAGCGACCCTCAGGCTTCTGCTATCACGTGAAATATGCTCACGGAGACTACAAGGATCCGGTCGTCTACTGCGGGGAGGATGCGGCAAAGAAATTCGTGCAGTGCGTGGAGGAAGAAGTGCAGACCATTGCCAAGCTATACAAGGAGAATAAGCCCATGGAGCTGACTGACGACGATAAGGTGAGCTTCGCAGAAAGCACGCACTGCCACATTTGCGGAGACGAATTGGGAGAGGATAAGGTCCGGGACCACGACCATCTCACCGGGAAATATCGCGGCGCAGCGCACAACCAGTGCAATTTGGATTTCCAGCTTCCGAAGCACGTCCCCATCCTTTTCCATAATTTGAGCGGGTACGACGCCCACATCTTCGTCAAGGAGCTTGGCCACACCGAGGGTAAGATCAACTGCATCCCCAATACCGACGAGAAGTACATCAGCTTCTCCAAGCAGGTGGGTGATCTGGAGATGAGGTTCATCGACTCGTGCAGGTTTATGCTCAACAGCCTGGATACCCTAGCTAAGAATCTCACCCCCGTCCAATTCGCGACCGTGAAGACGAGATTCGGCGATCGCCACGAGCTGATGATTCGGAAGGGGGTATTTCCCTACGATTATATGGATGGACCAGCCAAGCTGGAAGAGACTCAGCTCCCACCTAAAGAAGCCTTCTTCAGCACGCTCTCCGGAGAGCATATCAGTGATAAGGATTACGCACACGCGCAGAGAGTCTGGGAGACCTTCGAGTGCAAGACCCTACGCGATTATCACGACCTCTATCTCGAGACTGACGTGCTACTGCTGACCGACATCTTCGAGAATTTCAGGGATATCTGCATGGCCAACTATGGACTCGATCCCGCCCATTATTTCACATCCCCCGGATTGTCCTACAATGCCGCCCTCAAAACCACTGGGCAAAGATTGGAGCTTCTTTCCGATCCAGATATGCTGATGATGTTTGAGCAGGCGACCAGGGGAGGGGTGGCTATGATCTCTCATCGTCAAGGTAAGGCCAACAACCCCTACATGGAGAGCTACGATAGCTCCCAGCCCATCAAGTATCTCACCTACCTCGATGCCAATAATCTTTACGGGTGGGCGATGGCGCAGCCTCTTCCCACGGGGGACTTTGAGTGGGTGGAGCCGGAGGAGATCGACGAGATCCTGAGCTATCCCGACGATCACGAATATGGCGCCATGGTAGAGTGCGATCTCGAATATCCCGAAGAGCTTCACGACGCCCACAATGACTACCCTCTCGCGCCTGAGAACGTGGAGATCGGTAAAGTGCGCAAGCTAGTGCCTCACCTGGGTAAGCGTGAAAAATATACGCTCCACTATCGAAATCTCAAGATGTATTTGGAGATGGGTATGAAGCTTACCAAATGCCGTCGGATCATCAGGTTCAAGCAATCCCCATGGCTCAAGCACTACATAGATCTGAATACTGCTCTTCGCGCCAAGGCCAAGACCGACTCCGAAAAAGACTTCTTCAAGCTGATGGTCAACTCCGTCTTTGGCAAAACCATGGAGAATATTCGGAAGCGCGTCGACGTCAGGCTGGTCACCACCGAGAAGCAGGCCCTGAAGCTCGTGGCCAAGCCCAACTTCGATCGCCGCGTCGTCTTCACCGAGAATCTAGCAGCCGTCCACATGAAGAAGACCAAGCTGAAGTTTGATAAGCCGATCTACCTTGGAGCCTGCATCTTAGATATCTCGAAGCTCCTGATGTACGACTTCCACTACGGATTCGTGAGGAAGACCTACGGCAGTAAGGCCCGGCTGCTCTTCACCGACACCGACAGCTTGGCCTATGAGATCCAGACCGACGATTTCTACCAGGATATCACCCCGCACGTTGAGGCTAAATTCGACACTTCCAACTATCCTCCTGAGCATCCCTCTGGCATCCCCACCGGCAAGAATAAGAAGGTCCTCGGGATGTTCAAGGACGAGTGCGGCGGTAAGACCATGACCGATTTCGTGGGGCTCCGGGCGAAGCTATACGCCTTCAGGATGGATGACGGTAAGGCCATCAAGAAGGCAAAGGGAGTCACGAAAAGCGTCATCAAGCGCAGCATCGCCTTCGAGGACTACAAGCGATGCCTGGACACCCAGCAAGAGATCCATCGACCGATGAATATCCTCCGGAGCCATCTCCATCAGATCTACGCGCAGGAGATCAACAAAATCGCTCTCTCCGCCAAAGATGATAAGCGTCACATCCTCCCCGACGGCATCAGCACCCTCTCGCACGGCCACTATCGAATCACTCACGGGTGAGGACACTTAGCAGGCTCTGACGGGTGCGGATGCCCATCCCGCACTTAGCAGACTCTGACGGGTGCGGATGCCCATCCCGCACTTGACCCATACCTAGATAAATGAGCATCATTCGCGTGCACGACATCCTCCTCCCTCACAAGCCTCTCTCGAATCTAGAGCTGGAGGAAGCTACCACAACCCTAAGAATCCCTCGATTCAGAGGCGTATTCATGCGCGATGCCCTACCACCCACCCCACACCCCATCGAATGCGGCATCCTGAATCACGACGATCGCGATGGCCCCGGCACGCACTGGACCTGCTGGTATAAACGTGGGCCGGCAAAGTATTACTTTGACTCCTATGGATTGCCACCGCCTGACGAGATGGTGAACTACTTAAAGCCTGAAATTCGATATAGCACCGATGAATTACAGCAGCGAGGCTCGGTGGTGTGTGGTCACTTTTGCCTATTCGTGTTGAAATTGCTGGCGACTGGAAAATCGCTGGAAGATACAATCTTCTCACTCTATAAATAAATGGATAAGTTTGGATCTCATGCAAGAAAGCGCGCATCCCTTTGGCGAATGCTGCAGGATTTGGATATGAACGACAATCGGATTACTAGCCTAGGACATCCCAAGGATAGCTCAGATGCCGTGACAAAACGGTGGGTGACCCAACAGTTGAAAGATGGTATGAAAGATCTCGACGAGCTAGAATCGGTGTGCAAACAGATTCAGATGACCATCAAGCGACTGGAAAGGGACTTTGAATCATCGAGCAAAGAACTCACCAAAAAGCTGATGGCCGTAGAAAATGGTAAAGTCGACAAGTCAGAATGCGTCTCAACCAACGGTGGTCAGATGAAAACAGACTTGGACATGCAAAAGTTTCACGTGCTGAATCTCCCACTCCCACGAAATGACAACGAACCCATCACCAAAGCCCTTTACGATCGTTTACAGTCGGATTTGGATGCATTGAGGGTTTTTGTCGAATTGAAGCATGCTTAGTTTTCCAAATCTTTCCAGTCTCAAGGTTGAGACCGGAAAGGTTGTTGAGGATTATTGTAGATCTGATTGCGGGACCCACGAGTTAAAATTCTTAGGATAACCCTTCCACTTCACAAACACCTCATTAATTCCGTTCTTGGTTCGCCTGCGGAGGATCTTCTCTATGCGGTAGACGTCCTGATCAGTCTTTTGAAGTTCGGACTCATAGAAGGATCCCTGAATTTCCTCGCCGCTGAAATCCTTGAGGCGATAAGTGGGCGGCTGAGTGTTTAACACTAGGGAAATGGTGAATACTTCCTCGGTCCAGCGGGGTGTGTATCCCTTCTCGAATGTACCTTTCTTCTTGGTGATTCGGACTTTGTCGCCAGCACGAAATCGTGGTGGTTTCATGGGAGGTATGCTGCCGTAAAGGTTCCAATACACCTTGTTTTCATGCTCCTTGTGACTTGCGGCGACAGGGGTCATCTTGATGGATCGGTGCTTGGTGGTATTGTACTGGTGAACAAGATCGTCCAGGACATCGATATAGGTACGTGTAGAGTTGGCCGAGAAATATTTGAACATTTTCTCTTTCATGGTGCGATTCCAGCGCTCAACCACACTCGATTTCTCCTCATTTTCGGTGGAGTAGAGCTCAATATCATGCCTTTGAAGCAGCTGATTTACATCCTTGTTGTAAAACTCAGTGCCTTTGTCTGTCCAAAGCTTCTTGGGCATACGCTCCTTGAACACCGCTTGAAAGGCATCCCGCACCGTCACCCCCTTCTTGTTTTTGAGTGGTATCAACCAGCCATATTTGGAGAAGACATCGATGATGCTCAGGATGAACTTATTTCCCTTGTTGTCCCTGGAAAAGGCACTCATATCAACAAGGTCGGCCGCCCAGGTCTCATCCACACCACCCACTACCACACGGCGTTTCTGAAACTTACGTCGAACTGGTTTGTGCAACTCCTCAGCTAAATCATCGGTCCAGCGAACTTTTTTTTTTTAACACCCAGACCGAATCGAGCTTTGGTACCTATGATGGGTCCGACGATGCTGCGGTCCATGCGTTCGCGTGTGGTAGGGTTGAGAATGGTGTTAAGCGAGGCTAGCATAGCTTTGTCACAGATGGAGTTGCGTGCGGTTGTATCCTTGTGCTGGGCATAACAAAGATCGTGGTGATATGCAGCTTGGTCCACTCGATTAATGGGTTTGGACCAAGCCTTTGGGGTGCCATCGGGGAGTAGTCGCTTGCTAAGTTTAGTCCCTGGTCCGGTAAAGTTGTGTCCGGGGAGATGCATTTCCATAGGTAATCGGTTGATTAGTTTGTTCATGAACCCTGCACCGGTTGTAGCAGCAAACTGAGACTTCTTAGCACCGCACACCTTGCAGTTGCCAACCTTCCTCCGTCGCCCGTTGCTGGTAATTGTTTCACCAGGGTTAACTGTGTCCGTCTTCCTACGACATTTTACGCAGAAGATCATCGTTATTTTATTTAAATAAATGAACGTTGAAGACATTTCCTACAGTGCCAACGCCCCCAAGAGGAGCAATCACTACCTCCTACCGCAGCGGTCGATCAGAGGGTTGATCATTGGGAAGTCGGACTGTGGTAAGACAACGCTGTTGAACAACCTACTCCTGCGCGATGGATGGCTCGACTACGATCGATTGTACGTCTTCGGAAAATCGCTTCACCAGCCCATCTACCAGCTGTTGCAGCAAGCGCTGGGAAAAGGCTTCCCTAAGGAAGATATTCGAGACCTCCTACAGTGTAAGAGCAATTCACCCTACTCGTTGATCGATGTGGTCGACGCCTTACCACCACCACGACACCCGAGTGGTATCGACACTTTTTTCTTCGAGCAAGGGAGCGATGTACCAGACCCCCGGGAACTTGATCCCAGCCGAAAAAACCTCATGGTGTTCGACGACTTGATGCTGAGCAAACAGAACACGTGTGAAGACTACTACGTGCGCGGTCGCCACAACAACGTCGATTGTTTCTACCTGTGTCAGAACTACTTCAAACTACCCCGACAATCGATCCGAGAAAATGCAAACTTCCTCTGCCTCTTCCAGCAGGACGCAAAGAATCTCGACCATATTCGGCGCGATCACTGCAACGATCTTACCAAGGAACAATTTGACGCTCTGTGTAAGCATTGCTGGTCCCAACCCTATGGATTTGTAACCATCGATCTTACAAGCCCCAAGTCAGCAGGGAAATACCGATGCAAATTAGAAGAGTTCTATGAAGTATAAAATAAAAAATGGATCACTTTCAGGAATTTTTCCTGGAGAATCAACGGGACTTGGATCGGGAGTTTGAGAATGCTCCCAAGCCCTCACGACCACCCCCTGAATGCAAGCACGAGTGGGACTCGGTCGATATGACAAGTATGTGTTGGAAATGCGGTCGCACGATCATCCGCCCGATCGATAGCAGTAGAGGTGATTTCGACGCATGGAACTCTGACCGTCTGTATGGTAAGGTGCAGCGTCCCCCACAACCCCAATGCCCTGCCAAGACGATTCGAGGCCACCAGTGCACACACCCATGCCAACCGCGTAAAGACCTTTGCCTAAGACACTTGAATCTTTCGAAGAAAAGGGATCCGTATCAGCTGTGTAATACCTTCATGTGCAATTTATCGCGTATGGACGTTCGAACCATCGATATAGGGCGTTCGAACCATCGCTATAGGGCGTTCGAACCATCGCTATAGGGCGTTCGAACCATCGCTATAGGGCGTTCGAACCATCGCTATAGGGCGTTCGAACCATCGCTATAGGGCGTTCGAACCATCGCTATAGGGCGTTCGAACCATCGCTATAGGGCGTTCGACAGCGTTCGCTCCTATAAATAAATGACGTTTATCAAGATTACCGACCCTAAGCAGCGTGAGGCGCTCGCAAAGGAGTTGCATGAAACTAAGCGGAGCATTCAAGCCAGCAACATGCAACATCGTCTCGACAAGATTGGACTCAGCCGAGACCTTTCCAGGGTGTTCAAGCCTGTGGTTGAGGCTCAGCGGGAAGCAGCTTCAAAAATCACCAAAACAATCGAAGATTTACCTGCAGCAGTGCCAGCCCTCCCTCCTCCACCGCCCGAGTTTGCTGATCCACTACCCATCGCACCACCTACAGACACCGTCCTCGGACCTCGAGCACAGCAATATTTGCAGCTCAGTATGACTCCTTCCGCCGACCACACCTTTGGATTGCGATCTGAAAACGATGGTCTCTTCATCGGAAGCTCACCAGTTACTTTTGACGATGATGATATTTTCGTGGATGGTGTGAGGTACAAAGGAACCCTTGGCCTCTGGGAACTCATGGTGAATAAGAAACCAGAATCGTTTGAGCCCGACGACCTTTACGACTATGCAAAGATCCTGAAAAGTTCCGGTGCCATGTATCAAGGCAATTCCACCCTCTCGAGAACCCCGAAGGCGAATAAGAGTTACAAGTGGAAGGAAATCGTATCCCACATCTACAAGAAGGATAAGTTTGGCAGTGGGCTGCAAACTGTGTTTCTTCCTTCCAACTTCAAGCAGCTTCTCGATCGCTTGGAACTGTGTGCTGCAGCATACCGAGCAGGAAACAATGGTGTGCGCAACGAAATTGTGTCGATTATCGATGCTATGAAAAGGGGTAGACATATCAGCATCGAGGAATATAAGGCACTGCATCGTAGCATCCTATAAATAAATGTTGCAAATCAAGAAAGGTTACGCTCGAAAGTACGCCTACGGTGGTAAAGGACTGTTTGACACAATCGCCAGTTTGGCTGGACGCATGTTTACTTCCTCTGCCGCCCAAACCCTAGGAAGTAAGGCCATGAATGCTGCCACCAATGCAGCCTTGAAAGGTGTTGAAAAGGGTGCTTCCAAAGCCGTCGACCATGTGGTTGATAAAGTGACCCGCCCCAGGAAACGTATCAAAACCCCTCAACAGCCTAGTGTTCAACGCAAGAAGCCAGAGCAAGTTCGGTTAAACAATCTAATCTCCGGCTCTGGTATCAAAACCATCCACGACTTCGTCCAACGCTATAAATAAATACATTATGTCTAACATTCTTACAATCACCGAAGGGTTGACCTTCGACGAAAGTCTCCAGGAATATCAGGTTCGAGAATACGAACCACAAGCCGGTGCCCAGCTGAACAATCCCGGTGCTGAAATCCGAATCAACATCGAAACCCAGGATTTGTTCCTACACCCCGCCGAAAGTTATCTCGTGGTAGAAGGTCGACTTCTCAAGAATGATGACACAGCATATGCCGATGGCGATCTTGTGTCGCTCACCCATAATGGTATCATGTATCTCTTCAAGAGCATCAGTTACAGGCTTTCCGGTCAGCAGATCGAACATATTAACGACCCCGGCATCGCCACCACTATGCTTGGAATGTTAACCTACCCCGACGACTTCTCCAAATCGCAGGGTCTCAACCAACTGTGGTATAAGGATTCTTCCGCCGATGCTGAGGCTGAAAACACTGGATTTGCAGCCCGTCATGGATACATTATCACCAAGCCCGCCAACAAAGGATCGTTTTCGTTTGCCATCCCCCTAAAACATATTTTTGGATTCGCAGATGATTACAACAAAATAGTGTACGGGTTGAGGCACGAACTCTCACTCGTTCGCGATTCAAATGCTAATGCCATTCTGAGAGCAGCTGCCGTCAACGATGTGGCAAAGATCGTCCTGAGTAAACTATCGTGGTTTGTTCCTCACGTCACCCCCTCAGACGAAAATAAGATGCAACTTTACAAAACCATCCAAAGTAAATCCAAAATCCACTGTGGATTTCGCATGAGACAGTGTGATTCCATAGCCGTTCCCCAAGCCTCACAGTTTAACTGGCGTCTAGCTGCCAAGAGTGGTCGCGAAAAGCCTAGATATATCGTTGTTGCCTTCCAAACCAACAGAAGTGGTGATCAAACCCATAATGCTGCCGTGTTCGATCACTGTCGATTGCGAAATATCAATGTCACCCTCAACGCTGAACGTTATCCAGCAGTCGACTATAATGCAGCTTTCAACGAAAATAGGATCGCCAGAGTGTTCAAAGAGGCCTCAGACTTCAGAAAGAAATTCCATAACATGGACACTCTCCTCAGTAATGGTGGTATCAATCCCTCCGATTTCATCGACTTGTACCCCTTGTTTGTGATTGATGTGAGTCATCAGTCTGAGCGTCTCAAAGAATCCACGGTGGACATTCAGATCCGAGCAGAATTCGCCCGTAATGTTCCAGCCAACACCGAAGCGTTTGCACTTGTTATTTCAGATAGAATCCTACAATTTGAATCTGATGGTCAGAAGATGAACGTTGTGTACTAAAAAGTAAATGGATAAAATTCACCTACAACTCCTCTTTGCCAGTCGCCCCGCCGAAGTCTATGCGATCGTAGTGAAGGCTGGTAAACAACTCAAGGAGCAGTATGACGGTATCGAAGAGTGGAAGCAAAAATATGTAACAATGGTCTACCATAAATAAATGGATAACACATTGTTGCAGCAAATTGCTAATAACACCGACCCCAAGCATGGGTTTTCCTTCATCGTCTCTGGAAACGATAGCCAAATCCTTACCCGGTTCAACCCCCCACTACAACTCAAGGAATCCAAGGCCTATGAGATGGCATTGGTAAACCTGGAAACCTATAACTCCATCCCCAACATTCATACAGGTAACAATTCCTTCCGCTACTCCCCCGACGATGGTGCCAACTGGTTTCCCATCACACTAAGCACAGGTTCCTATGACATCGAAGACATCAACAATGAGATCCAGCGGCGGCTACGGCTCAACAAACACAAAACGAAGATCATCATCGATGCCAACCGGGCAACCCTAAGAGCAACGCTGACCCTCGCCAGACACTATCAAGTAGACTTCAACGTTGTCAATAGCATCAACACCGTCTTGGGATTCGAGCGGCAGATTTACACGTTCAATATGATCACAAACGGCTATACGGAAGGGGAACACATTGTAAATATCATCAGCATCAACAGCATTCTGGTGAATAGTGATATCATCCATGGAAGTTATGTGAATGGTACACAGCAGTCTACCATCTACAGCTTCTTTCCCGCAGACGGTCCTGGTATGAAGATCATTCAAACCCCAAAGAATCTAGTATACTTGCCGGTGACCTTGCGAACCATCAATCGCATGCAAACGTATCTCACCGATCAAGACGGTAGGCCCATCGATTTCAGGGGTGAACATCTCACCATCCGCTTTCATCTTCGTGAGGTATAAATAAATGACTTATCTTGAACATAGTTTGAACTTGACAAAAGGTCAAGCTAATAAACTACAAGGGGCTGCCAAAAAAGGTTGTCCGGTGTCCATTCGTTTGTCCCATGCAAACCTGCAAGGCGAACACAAGATGTGGCTCACCACCCGCCAGGTTCAAAAGATTACCAAGCTCCTACAAAAGGGTACTGGTGGCATGGTCCTAGAGTTGAGTGCGACCCAATTGAAGGAAAACATGCAGAAGGTGGGTGGCTTCCTACCCATGCTGGCGGGGCTGGCAATGAGGGCACTTCCCATGTTAGCAAAAACCATTCTACCCGCCTTAGGTGTTGGAGCCTTAAGTGGTCTGGGTGGTGTAGCCATCAACAAGGCCTTAGGGTCTGGATTGTACCTGAAACGTGGTGGATGCGTTTGCACAGTGAAACCTAGTGGCAACGGTCTCTACCTCAAACCCTCAAACGCCCGGATCACCTATAGTGATGGACTTTACTTGAAGCGTGGTCGGCAATTCCACGACGGAGCCGGTCTGATCTTAGGTGCTAACAGCCCCTTCAAAAATATTCCCCTCCTCGGTATGCTCCTATAAATAAATGACCGATCAAGTGGATGCTAGTTGTATGGAATCCTTGGAAGAAGAGCTCACAGCAGAAATCCTGAAATATGAGCATACTTTGAAGATCTACAACCGTGTTGATAAGGTCATCTCCATTGCCCTGGGTGGGTGCTCCGTCGGCAGTCTCCTGCTGACTAGTGGCACCATAGGGTCTGCCCTAACTGGTGTGGGTGCTGTGGCATCCATCCCCATCGGATCCCTAGCCTGCCTCTGTACCACAGGTACCTTGGTCCTGTCCTTGATCTCGCGCCGAGTCGTCAAGAAGAAAAAGAAGCATCGAGATACTGTGCGATTAGCCAAAACCTACAAATCCCTGCTGGCGGGTGAAGACGGTGCTCCTGCAATCTGCCTGAAGAACTACTACGACGAGAAGGATCATCTACGCCGGCCTTCTACCCCATTTAGTGAAGAAATGAATGCGCATGCGCCGTAGGGAGGATTCTTCCAATCGCGCATCGCTCGGCTACGCCTCGCTCCCCGCTCATTCTCGAACCCTCCAGATCAAAGTGCTAAGTGACCAAAAAAAAAATTTCCCAATCCTCTTTGGATTGAGAAATTTTACGTCCCCAAGATTTTTTTTTTTTTTTTTTTTTTTTTTCACTTCCTCACCAGATCGTATGAGAGGTACTGCTGATTAGATTTCTTGCTCAGCTTAAATCCGGTGCTCTGAACGAAAGCTCCTTGCAAAAGACCCTTCTCTTTGTTAAGCGTGGGGCAAGCCCATACTCTGGCGGTTTCTCCTTGTCTGTCTTTCAGAGTGAGAATCCTGCTTTTGCCATACTTACCTTCCACTTCAATCACCTCCAAGATCTTATAGATCATCCCAATAAGTAAATCCTTCCATTTGATGGCTTCCTGATTCTGGTCCTGCACCTTTTCCTGGAAGGCATCTTCACCGATGAAGTCGTCATCTCCATCTTTGGAAATGTCAACGAATCCATTGTGTACAAAAGTCATATTCTTGTATTTACCCTATGCTCAATAGGGGTGCCGTCCGTTTACATTTGGCCGTCGGGGCTGGGGGTCCTATGCAGGATTTCCCCTTGAAAATGCGATTGCGGCAGAATTGTCATTTTCATACTACTATGTATTACCTTTTTTAACAAATGTCCCTTGCTGTTAAATAGTCTTGAAAATTTCTTGAAACTTTAATCCTACTTAAACGTCAAGCGCTACTCATATCTTTCAAGGGAATTTAAACAAGTCAAGCTGTTTTGATTCATTTGTATTGTACAAGATAATTGTCAAAGGAATATAATAATGTTTCAAATTCAGTAAAGAACTTCTTTGGTTTCATATCAAATGCTGTGGTTTTTTTGTTTTGAAGTCACTTGAGAAAGTCATAACTAGATTAATGTGTTGTCAATCTTTACTCGAGGTAATCAATACAAAAAGATGAAAAAACACACTTTGATTGACTGCTGTTCAAAATTAATTGGTTTTATCAAAAATAAAACATCTCTACGTTCAAAAAGTCTAAATCGCTGTCAGATAAAAAAAAAAAAAAAAAAAGGCTTTATATTCTTCGACCTAATTTAAAAATTGGATTTACACAATACTGTCAAGAAATGTCTTCTTTTATTTGTAAGAAATAAAATCAAATCGACTTTAAATAAAACTTTTGATTTGGTTTGATTTGATTTGATAGTAAATGTAATACATTGTGTTGTTGGAGTAACTGTTCTTCGTTTAGTGGATGAATCAATAGAGGTTGGGGGAGGGTGTGGACAAGAAATCTATCACGTTTACCATGTAAATAATTGTATTCGTAATTGTTTATGTTCCTAATTTATAGTACATAGCATTTAATAATAAATCATTAATATTATATTTGAAAAAAAAAGATATTCAAAGTTAATGTTTTTATGTTCTCAATTGATGCACGTTCTTTCTCCGATTGTACTTAAAATGTTGTTCTTTTTTGTAAATGTTTGTTTGTTTGGAGAATGTAATACAGTGGTGACTGCTCTACCCTTATTTTGACTATTTTACCTATAATTTCTGGTTTGTTCACGCATCGTTGTAGATATAACAGAATTTGATGCGACTGTCATACAAGTGAGAGGTTTAGCGCTATAAAACCAGTTGCAATCCACCATTGTCTACATTTGAAATGCCTGTACCAAGTCAGGAATATGAAAGTTGTTGTCCATTCCTTTGATGAGTTTTTTCATTTGATTTTGCCATTTGATAAGGGACTTTCCATTTTGAATTTTTCTCTGAGTTCAGTATTTTTGTGGTTTTACTTTTTTTCTGTTATTAAATATACATTTTTAAACATTCGAGTAGAAGCTTAAATTCCATGTACTTCATGGATAAATTATAAAATGCTACAACTTGTTTGTCTTCGACATCTGTTTTGTAGCTTTGATTGGATGTCAACTTGTAGCTTTGATTGGATGTCAACACTGTTGATATTTAGTTACCGTAACAGGATAATTACTGTATAAACACTGATTATATTCTTTATGAAGATGGTTATTTTTATAAAGTTATTTCTTCTTTGGCCACCTCTGATGTTTATACTGTTGTATAATTATATTTACAATGAAATTATGGTTTGTTCAATTATCCAATCAATCACGAATTCCGTCACGAATCAAATTACTAATTAGCAGGTGTCTTAATTCGTTATTACAGGTGTTCTTTTCATCTACGTGTATTTCAGTAGCATTACGTTCTAGAAAAGATATTGAGTTCAATTATACAAAAAGAGTTCAAATTACGTTAGAGAAACTATCTTGAAAAATATTCCTTTAAAACATGATATATAACCCGTTGTCGATATTTTTTACTAGTCTTTCTTTATAGATTTATTGTAAAAGTATAGCATTTCTGATGAATTAAAATATTACATACTTGCACCTTTAAGTGTGATACGCATTTAGAGAGGGAGAGAGCAGACGAGCTATAATTAAAAAAATGGCGGAAATGGACGTTGTGTTCTTATTCAGGCAAAAGAGCTGGAAGAATTGGTCGAAGTATCAAACATGAGTTATTTGATACTATATATACTGATCGGCTTTAGAAACGCAACACTAATTATTTTTGTGTTGTTTTTGAATGAATGTGTCACCGTCAAAAGCGATGACTGCCTGTTACAAACGCCAAAATGATTGTCAGAAAGGTCAACAAATACTGTCTGACATGTTTTAGGTTCTGTTTTACACCTTCTGATTTTGCATTTGTTCGACCCATTAATTGCTTTTTGCAATTATGCGGTTGGAACTTGAGGGCTTTAAAGGTTTTCCTTCAGTCAATTCATTGGTAATTCAGTTTATGGGAAACATTTATGACATGAATCTGTACTCAATGACACTCGGTAATTGGATTAGCAGTTGACGTTGCGGCCGTAAACATGTCTTGTAAATGACGTTGCGTATTCAAATTCTGTTGACGTTTCATTGTCACTACACGTTGATCTGTTCATTGATGGCTAGAAATAAATCTGGTCTACTTGTTTCGTTGTCGGAAGGACAGTAAGATGAATTTCTGAAGTCATAAAGTATGGTTGCAGCACGTTTATGTTTTCATGTTTGCATTATCCTTAAGGGGTAATTCAGTTTTTTATTTCTCAGTCTTGGCAAAATGGGGATGCAACATTTTAAAACTGAATTAAGTGAGGCAAAAGATTTAAAGAGATATAGGAAGATGTGGTGTGAATGCCAATGAGACAACTCTCCATCCAAATAACAATTTAAAAAGTAAACCATTATAGGTTAAAGTACGGCCTTCAACACGGAGCCTTGGCTCACACCGAACAACAAGCTATAAAGGGCCCCCAAATTACTAGTGTAAAACCATTCAAACGGGAACACCAACGGTCTAATCTATATAAACAAAACGAGAAACGAGAAACACGTATATATTACATAAACAAACAACAACTACTGTACATCAGATTCCTGACTTAGGACAGGTGCAAACATTTGCAGCGGGATTAAACGTTTTAATGGATCCAAACCTTCTCCCTTTTCTGAAACAATAGCATAACATCACAACATAGAAAAACATACGATAAAATATCAATTGGCAGACTTAACTAAAAACTGTTTGAGAAACAAAAAACCTGAAACAATCTTTCATGGGTCCAAAATTTCGCTTAAAGAAATTCGTTATTTTCAATAACCACAGGTAAGTCAGATTTTGATTTTTTGTAAGGAGAAAGAAGTATGATAAGCATGGACAGAAGTTATAAGAGAATCAAACAAGATTTGGTAAAAAAAATCAACAAAAAGTAAAAACACAAAAATACCGAACTCCGAGGAAAATTCAAAAAGGAAAATCAAAAATCAAAAGGCAAAATCAAAAGTCCAAACACATCAAACGAATGGATAACAAACGTCGCGTGTTTTACGTGTATAATTTTGGTAAAAAACGTTTGATGTACAATTGGTTTTGGTAAATATTTTCCATTACATTAATTTCTTTCGGAATATGGAATAAAACATTTACTGTCTTTTGTTTCGGTAAATATGTGGTTTTATTGACTTTTGGCCTCAGTGAATATCAGTTTTTCAAAAGTCAATAAAACCACACATTTACCTCACAAAAAGACTGCTTGGAACAAGTTCGTCAATACTAGTGTAAATACCCTATAATATCAACTTGTTTAATTTTTGAATGTAACACGTCTTCTGATTGGCTGTTAATATGTTGTTATGTTATTTGATGTTTTTGGAGGCAATATTCCTCGTAAGGAACTTGCGCTCTAGCGTTTTTGTATGTCAGCTCATATACAAACTATTTGTCATGTGATCGTGACCTAATCAACCTTTTTTCATGATTTATTCCTAAAAATAGATTTTAGAATTTAATTATTTTATATCAAGGAATGACTGTTCTAATATTTGTTCTTTGTATTCGAAATACATTCGAGTTAACATGTGGTGTACCATGATGTTAGTTCTTCCTAGACAAAAACAACTATAACAAAAAAGTGCCTGTTTGAACAGTATATGTCGACATCAAGATGCATACTTCGGTAGGTTAAGTTCGTTTTTTCAGCTTATGTAGTTGAAAGAGAACTCTTTTGTGTCGAAAATACATTTTCAAACAGTATCATAGAATTAAGCTATAAGAAATAACTAGAAACACACCAAAAAAAAGTAAAATCACAAAAATACTGAACTCAGAGGAAAATCAATACGGAAAGTCCATAATCACATGGCAAAATCAAATAACAAAACGCATCAAAAACGAATAGACAAGAACTGTCATATTCCTGACTTGGTACAGGCATTTTCAAAGTGCACAAAACGTTTAATAAAGCATTTTTAGGTCAACACTTAAGAAAAACAATATAAACTAGAATTGCTATTGCAAGCAATAGCGGATGTCACCCTCCCCCCCCCCACCCCCATTGCCACTAACCTGTAGCCATTTCAAAAACTTTTAACAGTGAATGCACATATTTGCATGGCTATACATTTTTTTGTTAATTCTCAGTACATTTAGATAATTTTACAAAAATTACATTTTTGCTGTTTCCATGGTAACGGCAGCCATTTTGATTGTTTCAAATTCGAAAGTCTTTTTTATACATGCCAGTTTACAATAATGGTCAGTTTCATTAAGTTTGGAGCATTTGAAAATATTTGACATTTTTGCAGTTTCCATGGCAACGGTGGCAATTTTGGAAATTCCAACTGCAAAAGTCTCATGCAGACTTGACAGTCAACAATCCTATTAAGTTTCATCAATTTTGGAGCATTTTAAATTTTTTGAAATTTTTGACATTTTGATTGGTTTCTATGGCAACAGAGACCATTCCCAAAATGTAATGGCATTTACCACAGTGGTACATGGGAGGGACCATACCATCAAAGTTTTGATCAATTTGACCTACCATTTTAAGAAAGTAAATGGCACTTTAAACCATTTTGACCTGTTTTGCGTTGTTTCTATGGTAACAGCAGTCATTTTTGAAATTCTAACGCCAAATTCCACATCTACCAATGTTGCTCATCATTACTGTAAAGTTTTTAAAAATTTGGACCATTTTCATATTTTTGAATTTTTTGGTGTAGTTTCCATGGCAACATAGTAGTTCCAATGATACCCAAAATCCTCCAAAATCAGAATATATTGGGCACCTACATTCTATTCAAATATAATGATTCTGAGTTTAAGCATATCCAAATAATTCATTAAAACCAAAAACTGGAATTTTTCACATTTGTTCTGTTTCCATGGCAACGGCAGCCATTTTTTACTTCCATCGTTGCACTGCAACTCGAAAGTCAGGGTTCCTTGTTATAGTGAACTATCATTTAGATTGGTTCCTTTGGATCCGAGAAAGCGGGCGGACAAAATAAGGTGGAAGAAAAATAATAATAGGGAAAAAGAAACAGAGGAATAGCAATATGTCACCCGACATTGTCGATCGGGTGACACAAATATAGTCAGATATTATTAAAAGATGATTTGATGATTCAAACGAAAATAAAACCAGCCTCATGTGTAATAACACGAAACAGAACAACAGATATAACCGACAGTAAGTGATGACTAAGTTATAGACTCCTTACAATAGCGTAACAGCATAACATAAGAGTAAACAGTAAAAATCAGTTTGAAATGGGTGGAACCAAGTTTTATTGTGTTGCCTCTTAACGTCAAAGCTGATTGAATTACATTTTGATAGACTAAGTATCAGTTATAACTTAAGATCAGGAATACATTAAATTAAAGTTTAGATAGGATAATTGCCATGGCTGAGTATTTTAGTTTGACTTGTGGGAATACAAAAATATCAATGTGTACTATATCTGAACAATTATGGCCTTTTGATTTCAAGACTTTTGTGAACTCTCTTTTACGTCTATAACAGGTTCTCGTTTTTTTTTTATTAAAGTTTGTTTGTTATCTTCCTGGTCTGCAGTGCATTCCGGATATCAAGATAATAATCCTGTCTTGATCATCAAAACTTTCTACTAATTTCCGATCACATATTATAGCCATGAAGAAAATGTAATATAGGTTTGCAAATTCCAATCAAAAGTTGTTCCACATTTGTAATAATGAATAAATAGAGAAGTGCAATTACACAACAATCTGATGACAAACAGTGTCTAGCAACCAACATGTGATCTTAAAAATGAAACGGGTTTCGATGAATATCAAGTATTCTATATCAAATATCTTATATGATTTGAAGTTGATAAGACATATTTTATACTTGATCAGATATATTTTCTACATTTGAAAATGCCTGTACCAAGTCAGGAATATGACAGTTCTTGTCTACTCGTTTTTGATGCGTTTTGTTATTTGATTTTGCCATGTGATTATGGACTTTCCGTATTGATTTTCCTCTGAGTTCAGTATTTTTGTGATTTTAAAATTGAGAATGGAAATGGGGAATGTGTCAAAGAGACAACAACCCGACCAAATAAAAAACAACAGCAGAAGGTCACCAACAGGTCTTCAATGTAGCGAGAAATTCCCGCACGGAGACGTCCTTCAGCTGGCCCCTTAACAAATATATACTAGTTCAGTGATAATGAACGCCATACTAATTTCCAAATTGTACACAAGAAACTAATATAAAAATAATACAAGACTAACAAAGGCCAGAGGCTCCTGACTTGGGACAGGCGCAAAAATGCGGCGGGGTTAAACATGTTTGTGAGATCTCAACCCTCCCCCTATACCTCTAACCAATGTAGAAAAATAAACGCATAACTATACGCACATTAAAATTCAGTTCAAGAGAAGTCCGAGTCTGATGTCAGAAGATGTAACTAAAGAAAATAAACAAAATGACAATACTACATAAATAACAACAGACTACTAGCAGTTAACTGACATGCCAGCTCCAGACTTCAATTAAACTGACTGAAAGATTATGATTTCATCATATGAACATCAGGCACAATCCTTCCCGTTAGAGGTTTAGTATCATACCATATATGAGAAGAACATAACCCGTGTCATGCCAACAACTGTTTTTAGAATAAATGTCTTTAGTTCCGACGCAAAGACCTTATCAGTAACTCAATATTAACGCCAAAATATGCAATCTTTGATGACTTGACAACAGTATCGTAATTATATCCCTTCTTAATCAGTCTATTTAAAGGTTTTGTAAGTTTTTGAGCTGAATACTGACATCTTTGTGCTTTATAAAGAATATTTCCATAAAAAATTGGATGTGAAATACCTGAACGTATAAAAAGTCTGCATGTTGAGCTATATTTACGAATGATGTCTTTATACCGATGATAAAATTTAGTAAAAGTTTTGACTAGTTTGTGATATCGAAAACCCTGGTGTAATAATTTTTCAGTAATACATAAATTTCTCTCGTTAAAATCTAAAACATTGTTACAAACACGAGCGAATCGTACAAGTTGAGATATATAAACACCGTAAGATGGTGACAAGGGAACGTCACCATCTAAAAACGGATAATTAACGATAGGAAATGAAAAATCATCCCTTTTATCATAAATTTTAGTATTCAGCTTTCCGTTAGTGATATAGATATCAAGATCGAGGAAAGGGCAGTGGTCATTATTAGTATTAGCTTTATTTAAAGTAAGTTCAGCAGGATAAATTTCATTAATATACATACTGAAGTCGTCATTATTGAGAGCCAAAATATCATCCAAATATCTAAAAGTATTATTAAATTTGTTTATCAGATGTTGTTTTGATGGGTCTTTGCTTATTTTTGTCATAAATTGTAACTCATAACAATACAAAAAGAGGTCCGCAATAAGTGGTGCACAGTTAGTCCCCATTGGAATTCCGATAATCTGACGATATACGGAATCCCCAAAGCGAACAAAAATGTTATCTAGTAAAAATTCAAGGGTATATATAGTATCAAAGCATGTCCAATTAACATAGTTTTTTTGTTTATTGCTACTAAAAAATGACCTAAAAGAGTTTGAACATATATATTCACATTCTGATTTTTTGAATGCCCATTTAATTAGGTGTGTGAATTTTTTCTTAATGAGAATGTGAGGCAATGTGGTATACAGGGTAGAAAAATCAAAACTTTGAACAGATTCAAAATCACCAATATGAGCATGCAATTTATCAAGTACTTCCAACGAGTTCTTGACACTCCAAAAGTAATTTATTTCACTATTTTCGAAGGCCTTATTTGAACAATTTATTATAAGGTTTTTAATTGTACCATGTGTGCTGGTAAGAAGAATAGACAATTTAGTAGTTGAACAATGGCTTGAAGACGAAATAAATCTATATTTGTAAGGGGTTTTGTGTAGCTTCGGAAGCCAATACATAGTTGGGACTTTCATTGTATTTGGCTCTGTTTGTAAAGCGGTGGCTAAAAGTTTATGTTTGTTACAGATTTCGTTTTCTGAAAATGGAGTCAGTTGGAATGTTGGTGAATTGGTGATTTCCTTTTTCAGAACCTCAATGTAAAATTTACGTCAAACAATAATAATATTATTAGCAGCTTTATCGGCCGGGACAAAAACAAATTCCTTGGCTAGTTCTTTTAGTTTATGTTTGATACGAGAAATAGGTTTATTGTGGTTATTGTTAATAGTAAAATGTTCTTTAAAATGTTGAATACGTATATCAACTATCTTCATTACTGAATTAAAAAAGAGTCCAAAGATTTTTTGTCAGCTTTTTCCCGTTTTATCCATTTCATACAGTAAGTATGGAGTGAGTCGTGGATGATATTACGACACTCATTCCAATTAATAATTGACGGGGGACGATATTTATGTCCTTTACTGAGGAATGATTTTAACTCTCGGTCTTGAACGATGTTAAGATCTCCTGTTATAACATGGGAAATGGGTCCATAAATATATGCGGAATTACTGCAATTACACGAAGTAGGTGTATTATCACTGATATTAACATCTTTACACAATTGACTATAATTAAACACAAATTTCCTGGTAGATTTCTTGTAAATATAACAAATAAGAGGTAGCTCAGTATTGTCAAAATAATTTACTTTTTATATACTTGATAATACATATTATATACCTGATAAGACATATTATATACTTGATAAGATATAGTATGAACTTTAAAAAGATATCGATAAGATATATTTTTAATGATTAAGCCGTTTTTTTATATTTATTTCATTTTCAAAAAACGTTAAAAATAAATATTTGTTATTATTAATTCTTCTGTTTATTTTCAAATTGTGATGGATTAATTTTTTTTTTCAAATAACATAATCCGTCATAACTGAAATGTAATAAACTATTTCAAATCTTACCAATTCTTTTATGATCACTATGGTATTTTAAAGATTATTAAACATATCATAATTAAACATAAAATTACAAGCCCGATAGTACCGGTACTTCAAAGAACCAGATAATTTGAACTCCAATGGTTGAGGTTCAAATTAAATGGCCCCTTGAAGTACTGGTAGTATCAGGCTTGCTATCTTGATTTGATTAATCTGAAATTCGTGAAAGGATGTTAAGAAATGTTTTTACAAATACCTCCATTTCATTGTTATGTCCGATTTGATGGTGGCGGAATATATTTTTACGATCGTGATACGCCATCATAATACAAGTCATGGCGATCTTATATGGGAAAATACTAGTCAATGCCATACATTTTGTTTGTGGTATTGATCCCTAATCACATTTTCGAATGGTATGGTCGTTTAGTTTTAAATTGTATGTTTGTTTTTATAGTGAGTAAGATCATTTTTTTTTAACATAACACTATTTTTATTGTATATTTGCTGTAACAACTTACAAAGTTTACAGCTTATATCTGCTTAACCTTCCGGAGCACCTGAGATAACCCCTAGTTTTCGTCGGATTCGTTTTGTTTATTCTTTAGTTTTCTATGTTGTGTCGTGTGTACTATTGTTTGTCGGTTTGTCTTTTTCATTTTTAGCCATGGCGTTGTCCGTTTGTTTAAGATTAATAAGTTTGACTCTCCCTTTGATATCTTTCGTCCGGAACAACTCTCCATCCAAATAACAATTTAAAAAGTGAACCATTATAGGTTAAAGTACGACCTTCAACACAGAGCCTTGGCTCACACCGAACAACAAGCTATAAAGGGCCCCAAAATTACTAGTGTAAAACCATTCAAACGGGAAAACCAAGTCTGAATTTATATCACACTACTTTGGTATTCATAAACCAGATAGAACAAAGCTAAATATAATTTTTATCTCTAATATAACAAACACAACTCATAGATTCATTGTTAGCTTCGCTGTTGTCTGTTTGAGAATAAGTCAGTCTTTGCATGGTTTCTAGAAAGACAGATGATGTAATCTAAATATTTCAGTCACCATGGAAGTTTATTAAAGGAAGACTTGAGTTATGTGATTAAAAACGGCTGTATCATACAGTTAACATCCGCCATCACTATATAATCTCACTAGTTACCACATTTAACCCGCTAATTACCTTCTTAAATTTAAATATTTTCATTTATTTCTGCCATATTTTTTTCTAGTTTTATGAAGCATTGAATCAAACAACAATCAATGTTTTTATTTAAAAGAAAATAATCCGAAGATATAATCCCGATGAACAGAGAATTACTATTATGTTCAAAAACATCTTTTTAAATAAGAATGAAACATTGGACAACACACATAATAACACGAGTGAAGAAAAGGATTTTGTAAATCATAATGTACCTCGTATCAATATATACTTTCAGGATTAGATAGGTCTTTGCAGATTTTTGTTACATTTTCTCAGTTTCGAGATCAGATAAGCGACGGCGTTGTGAAGATTAATTCTTTTACACTTTCTATCTTTTTTTTTGGCTTCCAAATATGTGACTTAATTTGTAGTTATTATTGACATTTTGCATCTTTATTCCTTTTATTTTAGATTTACCAAGAATTACCGGTACTGTTCTTTTCTAAAGTAAAGTATACGATAACTGTATTGTAATATAATCTACGGAACTCTTGTAGTTTTTAGTTAGTATGTCCATTACATATTGAAAACAAGAAGTTTACATTTCATTTCACATTATTTGCTTCTAAAGATACACTTTAAAGAAAAACGTAAAATACATATGTCTGAAAAATCCTCATAGATACAAAAATCAGCGTGTTTATGGTTATCATGGTAACGCAGAAAACATGATAGGTGATCTAGATCGTATGTTTTCATGGCTTCAGTTACTGTTGACATTTTATAGGTTTCAATAAACAGACTTAAAACATTAGTATGTTTTACGATTACGGTGGAAACCTTGTATATGTTTTTTTTATTTATTTATTTACATATTTATTTGTTTCCTTTTTTATTTGTTGAAACATTGATTAAAGATTTATATGGCGTTTCTTGATGAATTTCAGGAAAAAATACTTGCAATTGCATTCGGAAATATTTTGACGCACAAAAAGGTCAAATGATTGTTGACAATAAGATAGAATAAAAGACTTGTGCCTGACAAACATGTCTTATTTCTAACTATTGTTGAGCAACCTGAAGCCATTGAAGACATAGATTAGTACGAGACAAGGGTATGATGATTATTGATGATTATTGATGATTATTGCAAAAGAACAACAATGAGTTTTCAAACTAATGTTTTTACTTCAATTTTTAATAATAGATTTCTGAATATTTCTGAACAATTTTCGGTCAATATGCGCCAAAAAAATTAAATTTATGCTTCTGTTTGAATTTTCCTAGGAATTTAGTATTTTCATTTTGCCATTTGATAAAGGACTTTACCTTGTAAACTTTCCTCGGAATTTAGTATTATTGTAATTTTACGTTTTTCCAAAGCATCACTGACCAGATATTTATTATAGAAATTCGTATGTGTATACTAGTTCCGCTTACTTATTATTCTGAATGTCCAGCCAAAAGGTTTACACTGTGAGTTTTATTAGTCACAACTTTAACTTTCTATTTCCAGATACCTGGCATTTTGAATACACGCGAAAAAAATTTGGACATGCATACTTTCATTATGTGCAAAACAAAACCTGAATGAGATAATAGCAAGACAAGCCACGAAATTTCCATCCGGACGGACGAACATATAGATAGTGGGAACGTTATATAATCCCTACATTTTGTTGCACAGGCATACTAAAACCTAATACGTGTACAAAAACAAAATTATTGGATCGTGATGATGATATAACTATTAAAATAAACATTTGTTATAAAAAAGAAAAGTTCACATGAATTCAATTACAAAGAATACTCAAAGAAATACAATTATTTTTATGTTCACCTCTGATATTTCAAATCTTAAAGAAGACAAATGAAAAAACATTCTTTTGAATGATAACGCATAAATCAGTGAGATTGGAATTCTTACCATTTGAATTGAAATTATTCTGCATGTTTGCATGATTTAACTAGAGACACATTTCAATGAAACTTACAAATACAGATTTAGTTTCATGAAGTTAACACAGAACTCTATTCAACAAATCAATGAAAGATATAACAAAACCGAAGGAATTAATTGTAAAGTTCCTTGGGGCCTTTTATCCACAGTCGATGTAATGATAAAGAATGTTGAACTTTTTTCTGACAACTTCCTTATTGCATTATCATAGTCAACTAAAACGTTATTATATGCCAAGATCAATTTAAACCATAGAGAAAGGGCATATTTTGTTTACTCTCTTCAAATCTACGCTTTAACTATCACCTTATTGGAAATGTCTCAGTAATTTTACATTTAAGCCTCATACTAAGTAATTGTGTCCCATAGAACTAAAATGCAATTGGTTTTGTCAACGTTATTGTGATTATTTTGCTGCATAAAAAGTTCAAAGGAAAGGAAGTTAAAGAGGACCTACACATTTATTTCAATTACAAAGAAAAGATGGTAACATATTTAGTGTAAAACAATTCAAAGGATGGAATCTTTCATAAAAAAGGATAAATGTACTGAAATAACCAGCAAAAAGACCACATAAACTTCTTATTTCAGGGAAAAATCTGTTACTGAAGAAATTTATCATCGGTCTATTCAAATATCAGAACCAAGTCATGTGGCTGTACATCTGTCATTGCGTTATTGTTTTATGGTAAAACACATATAAACTTGTCTCTCATTTTTGATAATATGTTCTTCTATATGCCTTTTTGTGTTTATTTGTTATATATTTGTCTGTTTTAGAGTGATTAGCATAATTACACAATAGTGACTGCTGAATCCCTATTTTTGACATTTTTACTTATACAAATATAAAAAGATATTATATGAGTGTCAACGATACAACTCTACAATCAAATCACAATTTGGTAAAGTAAACTATTATAGGTCAAAGTATAGTCTATTTGTTTTGTTTACACATCGTTGTCAATATAATTGAATTTCATGCGACTGGCATACAATTGAGAGTATTAGAGGTTTAACCCATCATATTCTACATAAAGAAATGCCTGTACCATGTCAGGAATATGACAGTGGTTAACCATATTCGCTTGATGTGTTAGAAATTTTGATTGTGCTATTTGTTTAGGGATTTTCTGATATGAATTTTCGTCGGAGTTGAGTATTTTTGTAATTTTACCTTTTCGGTTATTTTCAATAAACGTTCATCAAGCATAAGTTGAATTTTTGATATGAAAATATGTAAAAGATAAAAGCTGTATATAAAGCAGTTTTATTGCGATAAAAAGATATGGTTAAGGGGATTACAATCCACCAAAACCTAACGCCTCGCCATATATTTAGCTTTCGAAGGATGTGAAGCAATTAAAAAAAAGAAACAAAATTAATGATTTAAGATTTTACCGTAAACGTAAAACGATTAAGATTGACAATAGACAACGACAACCATGTGTATGCTAAATTGTTATAAATTGATTATTAAATCGCAAAACTAGCATTTTTCCATAATATTCCTACCGTAATTGTTCAAGTTATTACGACACGAGGGTAATAATTTAAAGCAGTTTAACTGTGTTAAGTCTGTCTTTAATCATTGTGTTACATGTGGAATATACAATATTAATTCTAATTACATGAAAATCAAGGTTAGTTAGTGCAAAACTAAATTTTAGACGTAAAATTAAGAATGAAAAAGGGAATGTATCAAAGAGATAAAAACGAGATATAACACAGCGTGAAAATATCCCACAATGAGTCGTGGTTCAGCTGGACACGAAATAAAATGTGTACTAATTCAGTGTAAATGTACGTCGCACTATATTCCTGAACATATACAACAACTAAGTTTTAACAAAAACTTACTAACAATTGAGACTAACAAAAGGCAGATGCTCCTAACTTGGAACAGTCGTAAATCTACGGCGGAGTTAAACTAGTTTCGTGAGACTCAACCCTACTCCTGTTTCTCTAGTCAATGTCTTATTACAAGTTTTTCGAATCTATTATTACAAATACTTTTTTCTTTCCATGTCTTATTACAAATATTTTCAAAAGCCATATTTGAAAAACTTATAAAACCTCACTTTTTTCAAAGATAATTTTGCTATATTTATGAATAGTCTAGAGAAAACCATTCCCCGTCAAATTTTGTTGATATCTCAAAAACAGGACCTCTATGCATTTTCTACTCTTTCAGTCCCTTAATCTATAAACTTAGATTTATAGCTGTCATTAGCAATTTAAGTTATTTTGGAACTGGGGATCGAACGACCTTACTATTCACCACGCCAATATTCCACCATTGTGATCAGTAGCAAAGCAATTTGTATTGCAAATTCAATGTACTGCTTAGATTTTCAGTATCTCATGCTTCATTCAATAGTAAAGTAATTCAGTGTACTGCTTAGATTTTCAGTATCTCATGCTACAGTTGTCATAGTAAAGTTTGTAGATACTAATTGTCACAGTAAAAACAATGAACGCAAACTTTAATAAATAGCTGATTTCAACATCGGATAAGTTTAAAAGATAAAGATAAAAAAATAATACATTAAAAAAACTATTGTCTGCTTTGTTGAGACAACTGTGTATACTGTTGCTACAGAGGTTCACTAGGGTTTATGGGTCTTTTCGCTTAGATAATAAAGGTACTAAATGTCTTGAGTACAGAGTTCTGTGTGTTATAAATATATTCTTATCAATCGTTGCTAGTCCACTCGATGTTATTTCTATGAGCGGATTAACATATTTTAAGTTTTAAAAATTGTCCATTTACAAATAAATAGATCCCACCTAAATACGAGATTGTTAGCATAAGGAAATCACGACTATGTAAATTAATAATTTGTAATCTAACTTTATTCTTTTATTTAAAGTCTACTCTAAAGAAAATGATCACATCAACATGTTACTTACAATATTGTCTTGCTTGTAGACACATTTACCAACTTATTACTTTTATGGAAAACATTTATATTTTCCTTTCGAATTTTCGGTTAATATCACAATCGTAATAAAACCCTAAGATGTCAATGTATCTTGTTTTATGGTTGACAGAGACGTACAGTTTTACAGCATGTTATTACATTAATACATTAACACATGACAATGTCTAGAGATTGTTTTCAAAAGACATCAGTTTTATTACTTTACCAACATTTTTCTTACTTATCGATCAGATTTTTTTTTATATATTTTTCTTGGAGGCTATTAAACGTTGATCAGTTAAGGTTTGAGATTCCGTCAAATATTGGTGATAATAATAGTAATTGTAATGTGTCGTCGTCTACAGTCCTTTTGATTTAATAATAGGTTTCACATCGCCATCAACATAACGATTTGGCTTCTTATCTTGTTCAAGGTCGTTATTTAGAGAATGTTCTATTAATTATTTCAACAATGGAAAAATTGCAAAAACTTGAATCAGAATTTTCTGATGTCCGAGTAATTTACAACATGAACACGGCTAAGACATTTAAAAAAGTAGAATGTATAAAATATAACATTTTAAGGATATTTAATTATTATTTTAAAATAGTCCGATTCTATTTATTCTGGAGTTTGGTTTTGTTGCAGTTTAGTGTTTTATTGTTCCATTGTTTTTATCTTCTATTTGTTGTGTTTCTCTCGGTTTTAGTTTGGAATCCGGATTTGTTTTCGATTAATCGATTTATCACTATTGCAAAACGGTATACTACTGTTTCCTTTATATATTCATACCATTATTTTAGCATAAGTCAAAAGTCCATTTGTTTTTTCTTATGACTTAACGTCTTTCGTCCGTGGTTTTTTTCGTCCATCATCCGTCGTCCGTTAAATTTTATTATTTCATGCATCAATTGTAATTGAAAATAGCAGGTGCGCGACATAGGCTCCCTGAAGCCTCTGGTTTAATTTAAATATTACATAATACTTCATTATTTCAAATCTTTTTGTTTATTAAATTTTTTATCAGCATAATTGAAGTAAATCTTAGATAATTGTTCTCTTGTGTATTCTTTATTCTTAAATCAGTCTGTGCTATTCGGTTCATAGTATTAACTACGATGTCATGAAATATTGAATACTTTTTCTTTTGTCTGTTTTCTTTTCTTTTCTTTTAATGAGGAAGTTTGAAAAGAGTATATGCGCATAGCCAATACTCTGATAAATGCTAGCTGTCTTTTTTATACTGGATTTCAATAAAAATATTTACCATTCGAAGTATTCAGCGGTGCAAAATCTTTTGTACATCTATTCATAGTAATGTATCTATGTTTTTTTCTCAAGAATACATTTTGTTTTCTATTCTCTCTGTTGTTTGATGTAATATAACATTTAATTTGATGATGTTTCATCGACTTCAACACTATGCATTTTGATTGCACTCATTTTTTTTCATTTTTGATTTTGAAGGGTCAATATATAAAAACGAAAGTAGAAACAATATCATATTTCAGAGAGGTTCAAATCAACCTTTTTGAAATAAACAATATCATTTAATCAAAATATATCCTTAAATCTGACACGTTCAAGACGATTGGTTTGATACGTTGATAGGACCTTTATTTAAACAAATCATCGGCATTCCAATGGGAAGCCACTGTGTTCATTCCACTGACTTTTTTGTGTTATTTCTATGAGGCAGATACTGTAGATAAAATTCTTTATAAGAATAAAGCTTGCAATTTCCCTAACCTTCACGTATATCTATGTAGATAATGTCCTCTCACTTAGTATTCCAATGTTTGTAACTATATTGAACGCATCAAACCCATCGAAGCTTAATAAATGAATAACAGATTCAATTAAGGTTTCCTCATATCTCTATTGATATCTAGAAACTGACATTGATGACTGAAGAGAACAAAATAATAACGACAAAAAAAAAGACTATTTCAACTTAATTATCTTGATTATTAACTTAACATTTGCATGTTTATTCATATCAGCAGCGGCTACAAATGTAGTATATATGTCCATGTTAATCCGAAATGCATGGTCTTAATTTCTTCCATGCAAAGCATGTGCTTTTAATCCTTTTGGAGCTCTTAATTTTATCACTTAAAGGGCTTCGTGATGTGTTAACTTTACTTCTATTGTTCATGAAAAAATGTTCTCCATTTCGAGTCTGCTGATGTTTATGGGCTAGAAAAGGTTCAATTACAAATGTTGTGATGCAAAATCATTTAATACAGCAGTCAAACGACTCTTGTAACACGTTTCAGTAGATTTTCTTTTTTGTTGTAGCAATGGCGTTGTCAGTTTGTCAAAAATTGATGGGTATGTATATCCTATGGTTTCTGATTCTATTCCACGCATACCTAGGTAATACACCAACAATCAGACACTTGATGAGGAATATTACCACACAAGCACTCCTACAAAACGTGTTGGTATAAATACACACTATTACTTGCAGTGTAAGTGTTGTATAACTAACATATGTATGTTTTGCCGAATATTATCTGACTTCGTTATGAAAGATATTGATAAAAGGTATAATAAAAAGATTGTTTAATTATGTCAGTACCTTAGTACTGTTTCCTGTAAGAATGTCAATGAAAATAATATGCTCATTGTACCATTGATAATTGCAAACCAAAAGCTTTGGATCGTAACATTACAATCAGAATAGAATCAATGGCCATTGATAAGAAATTACCAATCTTTCACCAGTCCATTTTATGAAAATTGTAGTTGACAAATTAAATTGTTTTTCCTTCTAAAATTGTATCTAAAACATGGAATTGACAAATACCATATGAAATGTTTCTTGATACTTTTAGTTCTTTATTACGGATTCCAATAGCATTTCATTCGGAAACAGATATCAATAACACTGCCATAATATTTTCTATATTAAAGGACGTCCGAATCATTCTAGTTATCAATAGACCTTTTCATTAGACCTCGACATCCATAAAATACATTCCTGTTTATTGCTGAAATTGAGGTTCGCATGAAAGATAACAATTACTCATGAATACCATAGCATATATTCATTTTCAATGTTTACGGTACTCTCTGTACATATTATGACAAACCAAAGACTATGTTTAAATGAGTATAGAGCATGACTAAAAAAAATCCTAAAGAAAAAAGAATCCTTTTTACTCATCTGATCTTGTTTGTTACAGATTTCACCAAGATTCCAAGCTTCTCTTGATTTACCCTGCTACACTCCAATGATTAGACAGGGAAATAAACAGCTGATCCAACTAATTCACTTATGAACATAATATAAAAAGATATACAATTGTCCTTTATAGAGACTAATTAAAAAAAAATGACAACAATATTGAACATCTTAGTTTATATCTATATCAGTCATCAACAATTGTTCTTCTCTGCTCTGATACCTACTGTGACTTATAAATTGAAAAAAAGTACTGTAACAGTTATTAGATAATTTAAAAAGTAGTATTTAATATTTGTGATTGTATATCCAAATATGATATGTTGCAATTTTAATAACGAGATCTATGTTACTTCTTTCAAGGAGGTTCGCTTACTCAGTTTCAAATACTAGTAACAAGCTTTTCATAACACTAGTATATATTGATAGGGAATTTATAAAGTAACCAAAAGAGCTAAAAAAAAATATAGGTCAATGTGCTTGTTTTCGAGATATAAGCCATTGAAATTTTGGCCGAAAAATGTTCTCCCCTGACTTTTCATACTTTATCATTGACAAGTTAAACTTCTCAAAAACTGTTAAAAATATATAAACTCTTTTATTTTACCTGTTAGTGTCATTTGAATGTGAATGCTTCTAATATTCACATTAAAATTATTTCAATAATGTACAATGATTTGATTTAATGGTCTATTAAACACGTCTCGTCATCAAACCAAAGATCGTCAAGATACCAATGACAAACGTCATTTATGTGTTAAAACATAGTTCTGGTTTTGTAATTTGATATCCAACAGTACACGACAAACATTTGCACCGCATATTTGAAATGTATGTAATCAAGGTACGAAACGGTAATGGATCATTTAATAAATGACATTAAGCTATGTTTCCCTAATCCTGTAAAAACTTAATTTGACCATTATTGTAGATTCTATCATAAAAAGCCAATCACTCATGTTTTCAATGTCTGTTGTAGACAGTGATAACATGACGATGACATTTCAGAACCATGGAAATTACTAAGCCATCATCCTTTCGTGAACATCTGTATTGACAAGTGCAATTATGTCGAGATAGAAAGAGAGACCTTGTGGTTTTCTTCTTTTATTCCTTTTTCAGTAGTCACATTTTTATAAGAAATCTCCTGACTTAGATTCCATAAAAGGTTTTGTTGAAAGTACTAGGCGTACATAATACATGACATATATCTTGTATATGAAAAGAGCATACACAGCACAATTTTAATAAAATTAAACTATAAAAGTAAAGATAGTATAATGAATTTGACTGTTAATCATGGATGTTGATTGTGATACCTTATAACCATACTGTCGAAATGCAATGACATGTGTTGGCTTGTCTTTTACTGTTTATAAGTTATTTTTTCTTGTAAAAATATATAACAGTTTTTATGGGTTTGGTTCACAATCATTAATTGTGTGTAATGAATGGTGTTTATAATTAAAGTTTTTTTTCAGTTTTGCGTTCAAGATCGGTGATACGGTGATATATACCTAAGGGACATTAAAACTCAGAATAAACAACAATGACAACATCTATACAAATAGGAAAAAGACAAAAAGATAAACAACAGTTTGCAAAACACAAAAACAAAGACCAACGAAGTGCTGGTTATATTCCGTTTTTTTTTATATTTGTTTTCCTTCTTTGTATCATGACCCTTATTATAATAATGACTAACTATAATGCTAACATTTAGCTGCTTCAATTTTTTCATAATAGTTTTCATTCAAGTAAAAAACAAACCAGAACCAATCATTTTGTTCTTTTACTTTTAGAATACAATATAATATTTTTGTTTCAGAAATGACATTATGATTGCCTAACGGAAGGGGTAATGCATAATTATTATTTGTTGCATAATGATCAAGTGGTATAGGTTTATCAATTCTAATTTTGTGGGTTCGAATTCAGCACGATCGAGATACTTTGGATTCCGATCTCGATTTCACTACTCTGCAGTCACTCTGACTTCTTTAATAAAAACAAACGACCACCTTGACATACTGTATTACTGTAGTACACCAAAGCACTCTAGATTTCTAAGTACAAACCTGCAATCACGGCTTAGTGTGAAATTTAGTATTAAACTCCAAAATAAATTAATAAATGCAATTTACATGCGAATATTAAAGCTTCATTTGAACTTTTCATATTTTGAATTTCAAATTGGAAAATTACTATTGATTATATTGCTATGTAAAGAAGTATTAACAGATATATCAACCTCAGAGGTGAAATCAAAAATTAAAAGGCCATAAAAAACAGACAAAATTAAAAATAATACTGTATGGCATATATTCTTGAGTTGTTCTAGCATTTTCCCGAAGACAATGGTTGGTTTATCTCAACGTTATGATAGATATAACTTAAGCGCAATAAAACAGCTATTTTATTTCTCCTGAAGTATTTAATAGCGTTTTTGGAATTTTTAAAAAGATATGTTTACGTAATCTTTGAATGTGACCTTTAAAGATTTTGTCAAGCCTTTTGGAAGTAACATTTATTGGTATAAAGCTTACGATTGCGTGATGTCATCAATCTAAAATAATAACATTAATATTATTTGTCTTCAAAATATGTTAACTCATCAAATCACATTGAGAATAGAAATGGATAGTATGAGTCCACCAATGGGTCTTCAATGCAATAATCCCGCACCCAGAGGCGGAGTAAAGCTGGGCCCTAAATAAAATGGTGGACTCATTCAATACAATGGACGTCATAATTAACTCCAAAACATATTAATGGACTACAATTTACAACGTACAAAAAAAACAAAGTCAATAGGCTCCTGAATTATTACAGACGCAAAAATGCAACGGGACAAAGCTTTGTGAGATTTAAACCCTCCCCTATACATCTAGCCAAAGTAGGAAAACATACACACAGCAATTCGGACTGTAGACCTCAGTTAAAAGGATAGCCCGAGTAGGAAACAAATGAAACTAAACAAAATGACAGTGATCCAAAAAATGATCAAAGGACTAATGCCAGCTCTAGACCACACTTACACTGATTGAAAGATTATGTCGTCGTCATATAAAAATCAAGCACAATCCTGCATTGACGACTTGGATCAATACATTATTCTTTGAAAATGTTTAATTGTTATCTTTTCACGAAGGACAATTTACAAGATCATCATGTCTTTACTCTGCAGGTTGATGCAGACAAGATCATCATGTCTTTACTCTGCAGGTTGATGCAGACAAGATCATCATGTCTTTACTCTGCAGGTTGATGCAGACAAGATCATCACGTCTTTACATGTATTGTAGTCCTGTAATTTTTTGTTTTCATTTCAATGTTATATTTAACTGTGCCATTAAAGTGCGAGGTTTTGGCATGCCTTAAAACCAGGTTCAACCCACCACTTTTATTCCCCTTTAAAAGTGTCCTGTACCAAGTCAGGAAGATGGCCATTGTTATAATATTGTTCGTTTCTGTTTTCTCTTATTTTTGAGATAAGACGTGGCACGGTACTTGTCTATCCCATATTCATGTATTTGGTTTTGATGTTATATTTGTTATTCTCGTGGTGTATTGTCTGTTGCTTGGTCCGTTTCCGTGTGCTGTTGCGTTTCGGTGTTGTGTCGTTGTTCTCCTCTTATATTTAATGCGTTTCCCTCAGTTTTGGTTTGTTGCCCCGATTTTGTTTTTTTGTCCTTGGATTTAGGAGTTTTGAACAGCGGTATACTACTGTTGCCTTTATTCTTTACTCTGCAGGTTGATGCAGACAAGATCATCATGTCTTTACTCTGCAGGTTGATGCAGACAAGATCATCATGTCTTTACTCTGCAGGTTGATGCAGACAAGATCATCATGTCTTTACTCTGCAGGTTGATGCAGACAAGATCATCATGTCTTTACTCTGCAGGTTGATGCAGACAAGATCATCATGTCTTTACTCTGCAGGTTGATGCAGACAAGATCATCATGTCTTTACTCTGCAGGTTGATGCAGACAAGATCATCATGTCTTTACTCTGCAGGTTGATGCAGACAAGATCATCATGTCTTTACTCTGCAGGTTGATGCAGACAAGATCATCATGTCTTTACTCTGCAGGTTGATGCAGACAAGATCATCATGTCTTTACTCTGCAGGTTGATGCAGACAAGATCATCATGTCTTTACTCTGCAGGTTGATGCAGACAAGATCATCATGTCTTTACTCTGCAGGTTGATGCAGACAAGATCATCATGTCTTTACTCTGCAGGTTGATGCAGACAAGATCATCATGTCTTTACTCTGCAGGTTGATGCAGACAAGATCATCATGTCTTTACTCTGCAGGTTGATGCAGACAAGATCATCATGTCTTTACTCTGCAGGTTGATGCAGACAAGATCATCATGTCTTTTCTCTGCAGGTTGATGCAGACAAGATCATCATGTCTTTACTCTGCAGGTTGATGCAGACAAGATCATCATGTCTTTACTCTGCAGGTTGATGCAGACAAGATCATCATGTCTTTACTCTGCAGGTTGATGCAGACAAGATCATCATGTCTTTACTCTGCAGGTTGATGCAGACAAGATCATCATGTCTTTACTCTGCAGGTTGATGCAGACAAGATCATCATGTCTTTACTCTGCAGGTTGATGCAGACAAGATCATCATGTCTTTACTCTGCAGGTTGATGCAGACAAGATCATCATGTCTTTACTCTGCAGGTTGATGCAGACAAGATCATCATGTCTTTACTCTGCAGGTTGATGCAGACAAGATCATCATGTCTTTACTCTGCAGGTTGATGCAGACAAGATCATCATGTCTTTACTCTGCAGGTTGATGCAGACAAGATCATCATGTCTTTACTCTGCAGGTTGATGCAGACAAGATCATCATGTCTTTACTCTGCAGGTTGATGCAGACTAAACCATCTTAATAGTTAATTCAGTTAAAAAATGCAAAATTATCTCAGGAAAACATATTACTAGTAGATTATTTCAATAGATCGTTTACTTGTATGCGTAAGGGAACACACGAACTCAAAGTTGTTTTACATCTAATAGGAAAAACACATATTCTAACAACGTTAAGAAAGTAAAATACTAAAAGAAAAGACCACCATCTGGCAAAGTGCGGGTCAAACATGCATTTTTGCGCCTGTCCCAAGTCAGGAGCCTCTGGCCTTTGTTAGTCTTGTATTATTTTAATTTAAGTTTCTTGTGTACAATTTGTAAATTAGTATGGCGTTCATTATCACTAAACTAGTATATATTTGTTTAGGGGCCAGCTGAAGGACGCATCCGGGTGTGGGATTTTCTCGCTACATTGAAGACCTGTTGGTGACCTTCTGCTCTTGTTTTTTTATTTGGTCGGGTTGTTGTCTCTTTGACACATTCCCCATTTTCATTCTCAATTTTATTAGTAGTAAGAAAAAAAATATATGTACTTTTTAGTTTGATAAGACAAGTTGATAATGTTCCTTCTGTTGTTTAAGCTGAAATTGAAAAGAAAACTCTACTTTTTAAAATTGTTTTACTACTGTTTTTGTCTTTTTGATAGCTGACAATAATACCACAGCTTTTATTTTAGATTTGATAGAAATAGTTTCATCAACGTAGATGCAAATGATTTCTTTTTATCTCATTTGTAAATTAAATTGTAATCTTATTTTACATATCGATACATTTATTATTTTTAACCATAGTTTGCCTAAGAAGTATTTGGCACAATGTTTGGGTATTATTAATGTCAAAAATTCGGTCTTTGATTTTATCATCTTTTTTTGTTATTGCAGTTCAAATGAATAGTAAGCACGGTATCTAATTACAAAGACAGTGCACAAACAAAGACGATGACATCAAATATGAACTATAAAAAACTATATAGAACATAACTTCAAAACATTCCAAAATAAATTATTTTTAATACTTAAACTGTAGAGCACGGCATTGTCATAGAACTGTTCAATTCGGAATATCGTGTTTGTGTTAACGAAACGGTTTCCAAAATTATGTCTGTTCAGGTAAAACAAATCAAAGAAAATGTTTTTACAAGAATCATTAACCATCAAAGCTGTTTCAACTAACTTGTTGTATAGAGATATTTTATACGTAAAGATAATTCGTACGTCCCAATAACGTAAGAAGAAATCTACATCGAAATTAAGAATTAACGCTATCAGTATTTTTTAGTTTCCATAATATTTTTTATTATTGGCATTTTCGGGGGGAATTTCCTTGCGTAATTAGAAGTGTTCTCGCGTTAATCGAGCAAAACAAGAACACTCGCAAGAACAAGTTCATCTCTCGCTACTTTTAAGGTAGGAAATGCATCAAAAGGTCACACATATCGAGTGTTATGGCGCTTATATATTGAAATCTGCATATTTCAGTTTTAATTACATGCACATATACAATTAATATATAACATATAGTTGTTTTTCAAAATGCACAATTGGCGCAACAAATATATTTATATTCCTTTATATTTTAAATATCAACTGGACACATTTCACGTCTGTGGGAAAAGGCCATCTTGCAATTGACCAATATCAGTTTTCAAGATAAATACTTATTTTAAGAAATTAATGGTTCATCATTTGATTTACATAAGCAAATAATACTAGGAGTACAAAAATAAGAGGTAATATCATTTTAAAAAAAAAATAACAATCACCATGATACCATAAACATAAATGGTAGCCCTCTAGTCATGAACAAAACGAATTCCAAATATTTAGCTATAAAAGGATCCAAAATAACATGACATAACAGTTCAAACCAAATAATAAACTCAAGCAATAATAGCAATGTCTTTTGGTGTTGGTATTTTTATTTATTATCGAATTATAGTTGTGCTGCCTTTTGTGAAATTTATACACGCATATCTAGTAAATGTATACATATAAAAAAGTCTAAGCACCTATATGACCTTATTAATGTTGATTATTTTCCTTTATTTTCTTCATTTGAATTACTACACTACATTAAGTTCCGGGTAAAACGTATGACACTAATTCAGCTTAGATTTAATGAGGTAAACAAATCTATTATACTCTTCAGTATTCGACTTGATTAAGTATGGTTCATGTCATCCGTGAAATAATTTTCCTAGAAATAGTGTTTATGATGAGATAAGTAGGGCGAACTGTCAGATGCACACTACATTACAATTGGTTTCTTCAAACAGGAGACAGAAATCATATCATAGAAAAAAAGGTTGAAGAAGTTATTATCGATTGAATGTTTTTGGCGTTTGTCGTCTCGGTTTTTTTTCCTTATCATTAGATACTTGATGTATGCTAGGTATCAAATAAAGGCAACAGTAGTATACCGCTGTTCAAAACTCATAAATATATGGACAAAAAAACTAAATCGGTGTAACAAACTTAAACCGAAGGAAACGCATTGAATATAAGAGGAGAACAACGACACGACACTGATGTACAATGTAATTTATCAAAGAGAGGCGAAAGACAGAGGCGAATAAACAAACATATAACAAACGAACAATCAATTCAGGTGAAAAAACGAAAAACGACAAAAAGTATGAAGACTCATCAAGACTCAACAAAACACGTTGGTAAACGGTTTCAACAGAACACGATGGTAAGCTGTATTAACAAAATATACATAGTGAAGATTAAATTTTTTTTTTTTGGAATGTTTGTATCATTGAGTCGACATTTTTCGTTGCACTGCCTCGCAGATATATTAAGATTTCGGTACAGACGTTTTACCAAATTGTTCTTGCAGTCGATTTTATGAATACAGTAATTATAACTCCCTCGTGCAAACTTGATCTTAGATAAATTTGCTAGTTCAAGGTCCTTTTGACAAATAAAGGCAGCAGTAGTATACCGGTGGTAAATTTTCATAAATTGAATGAGAAAAGGACAAATCCGGGTTATAAACAAGAGAGGGACGAAAGACACCAAAGGGACAGTCAAACTCGTAAATCTAAAACAAACTGACAACATGGCCAAAAATGAAAAAGTCAAACCGAAAAACAAATGTACATATGACACAACATAGAAAACTAAAGAATAAACAACACGAACCCCACCAAAAACTAGGGGTGATCTCAGGTGCTCCGGAAGGGTAAGCAGATCCTGCTCCACATGCGGCACCCGTCGTGTTGCTTATGTGATTACAAATCCGGTAAATAGTCTAATTCGGTAGGTCAAAGGCAAAAGCCTAGGGAGACACATCAACTATTAGACGAAAAACAGAAACAATAGGAACACCGAAGTGCAAGCGAAAAAAATGCCATATAGAAACGCACTGTGCGTTTGGTTGTTCTATTTTCTAATGGTATAGGTTCAGTGTTGAGATCTCACCAGACAGAATTAACCCCGCTGCATTTTGCGTGTGCCTAGATGTAGTTGGAATTCTGCGAAATATAATAGATTGGGGTCAATACCCAAGAGGTAGAAACTATTGACCGATCAAATAGTTTAACGCTGGCAATTAATAATGCGAACTTATTTTATGTATGAAATTATAACTGACGTATAATGATAGTGCTTATATCGTTCTTATATCTAGTTGATATATTATTTATATATCACAACACGTCTTACCATGGTAATATCTAAAATTATTTCGTTGCTATGGTTAATATAAAGGTATACGAAATGTGATTGAAATACCAGAAAGTGTAGATATAAGGTATCAGACATTGGAGTGATAGCAGTGTGAGTGAAAGTTATTTTGAAGTTTGTATTCTAAACCGGAAATGGCGAGCAAAACGGATAATCAAACACTAAATGAAACCAATGTTGGTATGTTTTACATTTTGATTGGAACCGCTATAACTCCATTGTGTTCTGCAATGTTAAACATAATGTGTATGGTTGTATTGTTTAGATCACATACCCTGCGAAATAGTAGATTTCATTTCCTTACCTTATGTTTAAGTATAGGAGATTTCCTTACAATGATACTTACATTTATATTACTTGTCAACTCGTCGTTAGAAGAATTAAGGTTACATGTGAAATACTTGTGTCGTATATTATCGTTGTTGGTCTATTGCTCTATACTGTTTTCATTATGTCAGACGTTGTTAATTTGTGTAGAAAGATATTTAGCGACGTCAGCGACAAACAAGATAAGAAGAAATGTTTTAGCACAGAAGAAATATATATTTCTCATGTTCGTTCTATGTGTTATATATACAAATGTATTGTTTGGATTAAGCGGCTTCAGTTTGCAATCTGGATGTATAGGGAATGAGTACAACTATCTATACATGATCTTCTCTGAAGTTCCTTTAATATTACTTTTTATTGTGATAACTATTATTTACATAACCACTGCTGTAAGAATTAAACAAATAATAACTCGAGTGTCGTTTATCAACAACGATATATCCTCTCTACAATTAAGCAGAAGAATTATTCGCCTAAAAATGAATCTGCTCACCCTGGGACTAGTTCTGTTGATTTTGGCTATATCTGTTGTACCAAGGGTGACTGTGACCTTATTAGGACAATCATCAAGTGGTAACATTGGAAATATCACATTAGTCATACCGCCAATATTTAATCCGATTATATATTGCATACGTTTTGTCGAAGTACGAAATATGCTGAAACCCAACTGCATATGGCGCCATGCAAATATTAGATCGCCTAGAAACAACATGTCTATGGTTCAGGAATCTTATAATACTCCAGTGGAAGCAGGAACTAGCAGCAAAAGAAACAGTTACAATACGAAAAGGCCTATCCACGAAAATGTGTTCAATATGGAGTGCACAAAAATTACGGTGATTAGTTTAATTGATAATGGTATTGAAGAAAATGATATTCTTCCACAGAACCAATACGAGTAAATGATAACTGTCTTTTTATAAAATGTAAAAGAAAATATAAAAAAATATACGTGTGTAATGACATTATGACATTAAAAATATATTCCTTCAAAGGGCCATGATATTTATTTAAGGAAAACTTATATTCCAACGTTAATTAAAAAAAAAAAAAAATAATAATAAAAAGGAATTATTCCTAAATCTTTTTTTTATTTTAGCTTAGGAAGGAAAAGGGGTTTCATGAATAAACCATGTTTGAATACGTACTTATAAAAATAGTTTAATCGAAAAACAATATTGCTTTCGTTTAGTGTGGATCGTTATTTATGATTGTCAGCTTTTATTATCGAAGAGTATCAAGTCATGAATTAAATGTACAATCAAACAAGACGTACTGAGATAAACGAGATTTTAAAACAATACTTTTTATACTTTTTTCATTTATTTCTCATTTGTTCCGATTTTTTTTTGTTTTACTTTGACATATAACTGTTGTTATTTCGGAATTTTGCATCCACAATGGTCTTAAACCTCGAATTAATTTGTTTATTCAGCTAAATATATATGGACAAATACATAGACCTTAATATTAATCTGAAATAAATTTCATTGAAACTGTAGGACAAACATAGGCATTTTGACAATAGAATATAAATGTATGTCTTTTATATATATAATTGGCACATATTGCTGATGAGACTTGGTCTAGTGCTTTTTAAACTAAATCTTTCTCTATAATTTACGCATATCTCCTTCTAAATAGACTATTTTACAACTATATTGCCGTGTGTCCCAGTCAGATTAGGTCATATACTGTCATTATTCGTAGACAGCATGTCCCGAGATTATATCATATGTTTTCAAAAGAAATGCATTACATAAATCAATCCATATAAAAAGGAAGATGTGGTATTATTGCCAATGAGACAACTATCCACAAAATGACACAGACATTAACAACTATAGGTCACCGTACGGCCTTCAACAATGAGAAAAGCCCATACCATATAGTCAGCTGTAAAAGGCCCCGATAAGACAATGCAAATCAATTCAAACGAGACAACTAACGGCCTTATTTATGTAACAAATTGAACGAAAAACAAATATGTAACACATAAGCAAACGACAACCACTGAATTACAGGCCCTATGTACGACTAACTTCCTCTTTTTACATAAATAAGACACTTTAAACTGAGATTGGCTTCGTTTAGTTTTGATTTATCCATTATATAGTCCATATAATCCATTTCAACATGTGTTTGACATTTAGTTATTCTTTAGTCCATAATACCAACAAACCTACTATTTATTCCTTCTTGTCAATAAGTAATGTCAGGTCTTGTCTTAAGAAATCGTTTTTCGTTATGTTAAAAAACTGATTTGCACTGAAACGAAGACGAACAACTGGCCTTGTCATATAAACGTTGGAAGACATAATTATTATCTTTTATATACTAATTGGTAAAAATGTTTATTCAATTTGATGATAATTATTGTTCATCTTTCTACTCATCAAGTATTTTGTCTTATTGATTAAGAAATACCGGATTATTATAATATTCTACATAGACGGACATTCCCGCAAGAATGAAAGATGAGGGTATATATACTATTTCCAGTGGAGGACAAATTTAAATTTAGTTTTTAAGAAAGTGTATTGATCCACTTTCTTAATTGAAATAAAACATAAACTTAATAGAAATTAATCATTCTGATCTTGACGGGATCGACATAATTATTCCCCAAAGTTTATCTTGTATTATTTAACGTCATTTTTAACGGCGACATGTGTTTTCAATGGCTGTCTACGGTTGTTATTTGTAAACGCAGCTGTTTGACAATCCACGCCTCTTTTGGGGAGATATATAATAGCAACAGTTGTTTATCGCAGTTCAATAGACCTATATCTATTGAGTCCAAATAAAACAAATACAGGCTGCACACTAAAACAGAAAAACACATTTATTATAATTAAATAACAAGGGAACATCAGAAACAATGAACTGCAACAAATACAAACGCCAACACACATGGAAACGGACTATTTGATATCAACTGCCATATTCTGACTTGGTGCAAAACATTTTAAGAAACAAATAGAGGGTTGGCAAATCTGCCGCTAATATACTAATGTTTAAAATGCCTCTAAAATGAGAACAGTAAGTGATATGAATACAGTACAAATAAACACAAGAACACTCAGCGACATTCATAAATAAGTAATATAGTGATAATTTACCATGTATTCGGATATAATTATATTTGTTAATTAAATAAAACCTTACTCAATGAAAACATAAGTAGTGAATATCACAGTTATAGTGGTGCATCTATGATAATTTACCATGTATTCTAATATAAATCTATTTGTTAATTAATAAAACCTTACTCAATGAAAACATAGGTAGTGAATATTACAGTTATGGTGCATTCATTTTTATATGTGATATTTACCATATACATTGATTTGATTCATGTAATCAAAGGATCAATATGTTTACAAAACTGCAGGCTTAAAAAAACAACGTTACATTAAGAATTGGAATGTGATGTGAATTTGTTTATAAGAACCAATTTTATTTATAATTTTGCCAGAAACATGCGATTTTAACTTCATATATCACATAGACATTAGTGTTTTAAAATGCGAACATACGCCTACATCATATCTTCTTAATTCAAATGTGCATTTTCCCCCCTTTTTTGTCTTGTTTGATATTGTTAAGACTTTAGTAGGTGGGTGTATTTTTGTTTTTTAGTTTTGTCTTCACGATTTGAATACTGTGCACGTATTACTTGTTCGTCTATGAATTTAAATTGTCAACGTTTTACAATAATAGAAAAAAAACTGCATTTCTTGGCTTTGAGCCGACGTGCTGACATGTTGTATTTTTCCACTTAAATCAGCTTTCCTGTGTTTGTATTTGGAATCCGATTAAGGGTATTCTTGGCTGTATCGGGTTTGTTTTATAAGTTTCGTCTACAGAATAGTTCGTTGAGCAAATAAAAAGGAAACACAAAATGTAAGGTCGTTATTCCAAGTAATTGAATTGACATAAAAAGACATTCAAGAAAAGATTTATACCAGCTTTAGTCTACTATTGGTAATAAATAAACCCATCATAGATACCAAGACTAAATTTAGTATATACGCCAGACGCGTTTTGTCAATAAAAGACTCATCAGTGACGCTCGAATCCAAAAAAGTTAAAAAGGCCAAATAAAGTACGAAGTTGAAGAGCATTGAGAACCCAAATTCCTAAAAGAGTTGCCAAATACAGCTAAGGTAATCTATGCCTGAGGTATAATATAAGTTAGCTTTAATCTTCAATAAATTGAATAACTTATCATTGAACAGGTACAACTATCGTTAACTAATAAAATTCAAGAAATTATATAATAAATAATCCCAAACAAAAAAACAATGATTGAATAAAAAAAGGAAATTATATAAGGTGACCAACATTAAGCAAATATTTCAACTCAAACAATGAAGTAAAAATATAAAATTCACCAAAAAAATGAACTCAAAGGAAAATTCAAATTGGAAAGTCCTCATCAAATGGCAAAATCAAACGCTTGGGCTTCAAACGAATAAAATAACTGTCATATTCCAGACTTGGTACATGCATTTTCTTACGTATAAAATGGTGGATTAAAACTTGTTTTATAGATAGCTAAAACTCTCACTTGTATGACAATTGCATAAAATTCAATTACATTGTCAACGATGTGTGAACATCACAACCAGACGTAACAGGTAATACTGTCAAAAATAGGATACATGGGTCAATAGTGTGTTATAATCTTATCTTAAAAAGCAAAGCAAAAAATATTTAACAAAGAAACACAAAAAGGCATATAGACAAAGCACATTGGAAAAAAATTGAAGAAACCAAAACAAAAGTTTAACAAACCACAATAAAACATTGACGCAATGTATAAAGACAGAGCCACGTCATATGTATCAAAGAAACACAAAGGGTTCATAGACAAAGCACATTACCAAAAATGAAAGTAAGAATACAAAATATTATCATAAAACAATAATAAAATGACGAGATGTATTAGTACAGAGTCACAAAAATGCATCTTGAATCATGTTGAAAAAGAACATAAGAAAAACTCAATATCACACCACATACGCGCTCCATACAACTTAAGGAATGGCAACACGAACTCCTTTTATTAACTTGTGTGTCCTAGAAGGAATCGCAGTTCTTGCTTTGTATACTTTGTTGATACTGTCCGTGCTATTTGAGATATCTAAACCGATGGTCGAGAATATGTTTACATCAAATGAAGAATGTCTGTTGTCCTTTTCGGATGAGATATTCTATATTGTGTATTTCCATAACAAGCTGCATGTGTACTGATAGTAACAACCGGTATCATTTACTCGTTTGTCAATGCTTTACGGTCACATGACATTTTGTCTGACATTTTTTAAAAAGGTTTAAGGAGGTTCATTTTTTTTTTATCTAATTAGCTAATTCAAAATCCACTAAATGATTTTATCACATACTTTACTATAAGTAAAGAGAAATCAACTTTCTCAATGATAAAATTAGAGTTATATATATATACAATGAAAGTATTTCTGTAATTTACATGTAATTTTTTTAAATGTTAATTTGGCATTTTTGCGGATTGGTCAAAGTAAATATTTTGTCAAAATTGTATGAAAATTAGCGATTAAAATCTATTTTAGTCTAAGTGTTGGGTACCCCCTAAAACTCTCTAGTCAAAGTAGACATTTTGTTTTGCTGTTTACAGGTAAGGAACAAAGCAACGAAACATGGTTTCATTGGCATAAGTTATATCTTGTTTGAAATGACTTGAAATTGACTCGATTTGATATTTATAAGGAAAGATATAATGCATAAGCACACATATACCTGTATTATTCTATCTGGTGTTTTTGTAATGGTTTGGATACATCGGCACAAAAAGTTGGACACTAGTGGTCACTAGTCACTAGTATATAGCAGGAAATATGAAAGTTCTAGCTATTTTTTGTGTGTCCGTTTGTGTTCCTCCTAAGTCATTTAACAAGCGAAAACGAGAATAAAAGAGTACAAATATGAGTATTCCATCGGACGCATCACTTTTAATATTGTTATCCTTCTGTGTAACGAAAATACAATATACCTGTAAAGTAAGAACGAAAGTATAGTAGATGTTTTTTTCTAATTAGGGCCTTAGTCAGTTTACACAAGAAATCTTATATAATCTTCCACAATATTAAGTCTCATAAGACACAAATACAGTATAAGGTCACACACTAAAAGTTTGGTCAATATTTAATGAACACATGAACTATTTAGATCAAATAATCTAAGGCAATCATCCCGCTTACACAGACAATTAAATTATCGTACTGCTTGATTTCCCGCCATTATCATCAATGTCGATGTCAGTGAGAATTACTGCCGCTCTGTAACTCGTTTCTGTCATAGGTTAAAGCACTTAAGGGACTTGGATCAAACAGTCATTCAGGAAATTAGCAGGAAATTCTTTCCTAATTACGTAAAACTGAAACCTAATGCTATCGAAAACATTCTTCTGTTCGTGAAATGCTTTGATTTGACTACAACATAGTAAGTAATTCCGGACCTTTTTAATTGATTTTTTCATTAAAAAATAAATTAATTTACAAATCAAAATTAGTTTGATCTCTAAAACACGGACAAAGACAGTTTTTGACCATTGTTCTACCTTGGTTTGGAACCAGTCGAAATCGTTTTTGTTTTGATTGATGTTTATATAAAATATATAAATAAAGGCAACAGTAGTATACCGTTGTTTGAAATTCACAAATTGCTAGAGAATAAACAAATCCGAGCTACAAATTAAAACTGAAAACATAAAATATAAGAGAACTTCGACACAACAGAAACCCAACATTAAAATGAAACACACACAGAAACGAACTATAATATAACAATGGCCATTTCCCCGACTTCGTACAGGGCATTTTGAAATAAAAGTGGTTGGTTGAACTTAATTTTGTGGCTTGCCAAACCTCCCACTTTAATGGCAATGTTAATTATAACTTTAAAATGACAACATTACACGACAGGACCACAATACAAACAAACGTGAGAAAACATCGAAACCTTTTATAGCTGACTATGCAGTATGGGCTTTGTTCATTGTTGAACGCCGTACAGTGACCTATAGTTGTTTGTTAATGTTTGTGTGGTCTATTGTGAATAGTTGTCTCATTGGCAATCATACCACATCTTCTTTTTTTATATCATTCCAGATAGTCATATATAAAAGGATCCAGTTGCATCTATTTCTTATGGGAAATTTTATTTGAAACTTAACAAGGGACACAATGGAGAAATTAATGTTTAGTCTGAAATGTATTAACAAAAATACCGAACTCTAAAGTTAATACCAAAAGTTGGAAATCCTTAAAAATCTGACGTTCGGTTATATCAACCAACGGGACGAATGTCTGCCAAGGTTAATGTATGCCTGAGTAAGACGGACAGAAAAGAAGAAAGAAACCAATAGCATATAACATATAAGTAGAGGTAAAACCGACACTACAATGGCAGAAGTCGAAAATGATGACCAAAAAACAACATAGAAAACGATTATTAGCCACCCGACCCCATCACAAATTTGAAGGTTTCCTGCTACACTGGACGGGACAAGAAACAATGTTGTATATGCGAAACCCTCCATTTATTCAAAGTAATTATGGATGAGTTAGTTATAACATCAGTTTTTTCATAGACTTTAGATTTTTCAAAAGAGAATTTAGAAAAAGTAGATTATAAATCAAGTCACTACCTCAAAGCTAAAGTGATTAACACTAATGATATACAAAAATTTATCGGTATAGCTCATGGATACAACTAACAAAACAAACAACATTAACCTAGTTGTTTTATAATACAAAAGTTACCATTACAAAATCTTACAACAATAATTAGATAAGTGGTGGTACTACGGTTATTGATAATCATTTTAATAGAAATAAGTAATCATTTATATAAATGTGCAGTAAAAAAACCGAACTCCAATGAAATAAAAGAACAAAAAGTCCTTTATCAAATGACAAAATCAAAAGTTCAGACATGAGCATTATATATAATGTAGAACATGGTGGATTAAACCTGGTTTTATAACGGACTAAACCTCTCACTTGTGTGAATATAGCATCGAATTCCATTATATCGACAACAATGTGCGAGCAAAACAAACAGTAACAATGGTTAAAATTGTTAAAATACAATAAAGAAAAGAAAATAACACATAGGCAATCTATATACAACGTTCATAAACAAAATTAAAAGACATGAATTCAAATAAATGACCATAGCACTGCAATCTATTCTAATACTTTTTAATTTGATAATTTCGTAAAAAGTAAAATTACAATAATAATGAACTCCGAGGAAAATTAAAAATGGAAAGTCCCTGAATAGATTTATTTCGACTTTCATTTCCGAAATTGACTGTCTTTTGGTATATATAGGGAGATTATTATCTTAATTTGTATTACAAAACAAGCATAAAGGTTGCACAACTGTGGTGTATTCCCTTATTTTATTCAGATTTTAATTAAAATATGACTATATTGACTAGTTAAGTATGAAGCACTTCTCCTCATTTACCTACATCAGAAACGTGCAAAGCCAATTGATATATAAGTACTTGTGAATAGGTTTATGACCAACTAATATATTTCAAAATGTCTAACCAAATCGATGTATCTCAACTTTGCCTTTTACATTGCATTGTATATTGCCAAACTCTATAGTATAGTGATTATCAATTTCCCCTATCTTAGTAGCAAAATATCACCTTCACTTGCATATGGGATTTACATTTCGGTATGTAAGGGCATGCAGCTGCTACTCAGACTATGTAAAACGTCACCCGTGTCGGTTTTTTTATCACATGTAGTATAAATATAATGAAATTCTATGTGACTATCATACAGGTTGATATGTATGAGCTTTTTTTTTATTTTTTTCATTATGACGTTTCTAAGTATTTGTCGTTTGCTTTTGTTGTTGTTCATTGTTTTGGGTTGGTTTTTTTCCGACGTTTTCCTCTCATTGTTGATAGTCCTTCTCTCAGTTTTCGTGTGTAAGACGGGTGTATTTGTAATTCGTCAAATTATGACTATTGAACAGTGGAACGTTTGTTGCCTATATTAGAACGACAGAGGCTTTGTCATCTAAACGTACAAAAAACTTTTAACTATAATTGTTTACTTTTATACTTCGTTAATCTGTTTAACAAGTGTTCAAGTCATTTTGTAGAAGTTGTACAAATAGAAATTATTCAGTAAGAAAATATTGTATAGTATGCCATACTTTTACACTCTTTGGTCTTTATCTGAGCATTTACTTTTGCTTATTTAATAACGTTTACTTCTCTTTGTATTTCGTATTTTATATTTATTTGATAATTATGACAGAGAAATGATTGTGTATTTCGTATTTTATATTTATTTGATGGTTAAGACAGGGAAATGATTGTGTATTTCGTATTTTATATTTATTTGATGGTTAAGACAGGGAAATGATTGTGTATTTCGTATTTTATATTTATTTGATAATTAAGACCGGAAAATGATTTTGTTTCGAGATAATGCTGCTCAGGCAAAACTATTGTAGTTCAATGAACCACTGCAACTTTATAAAATAAAAACATCAGCCTGATACACTTTTATTAATACAATACCGTATTATCAGTCTATCTAATTAAGGTAATGGCTGTTGTTCGCTATTGTATTAATGACCTACCAGTTCCAATGGGTTTTTATACATTATCATCATCCCATATATTTACAGTATAAACAGCTTTTATCCCGTGATATCTTGAATAAAATGTTTATTTTAACAAATGACTAGGATTTCAATTATTCTAACGTAATTGATTAACTGACTATCTTCCTCAAATATATGGATGATGTTTTAGATTGTTATCGTTTAACCTTGAAAAAAAACTATGGAAAAAGCAGTTTAATTTTATGGTTAAATGATTTTAAAGATTTATTGAAAAATAAACCAAATAGAAAACTAGTATGTGCAATAAATGGTTCATGTCTTCGATTGTTGTTTTAGAAGTAGGTCTTTACTTACCTCGTTCATACGCGTAACATACTTTATGATATCAATTTCCAGCGAAGAATACATCATTTCCTGTGCTCGGTGATTGCATTGCAAAGTTTACTCGCTATGTAAGAAAGACAAATAAACTGTTCGCAAAGAGAAAGCAAATTTGCGATTACAGACAAAGTTAATTCAGTAACAGATACAGTTTGTTTAACAAAGAAATAAAACTTTGCCAGATATTCATGACTGGCTGATCTTTACACTAATTAAGTGCCTCGCTGATATAATACGGCTGCCCCGAAGTGTTATTGATATTAAATAATCATTTCAAAACACCTATTACCGACTCTGAAAGCAGCTCACGTGTGTGGCCTGTATCTCTTTGGAATTTGGTTAAATAAGTCTCTTAGGATTTCGTTGTTTCTTTGGTTTTTGGGGGGAAGGGAATTTTTTTCTAATATTATATGTCGTCTTTTTCTTGTTTCGGTGTGATGGTTGTAAATTATCCTACATATTTCGCCTTGTTATGACGTTCCTGTAATAACTTTACAGTGTATAGTCCCCTAGAATGGTTTACTTTTTACTTATTGTGACGTGGATGGAGAGTTGTCTCCTTGGCAATCATACCACATGTTCTATTTTCATATTAAAAGGTAAAATATGAATAGTCTGACCCATTTTGAAAATAAAACTAATCATACTTTCTAACAGAGAAAAATTACCGTCTGTGATTACTTCCGCTTTAGCTTGTTCTATTTGATATATTTTCTAGAAGACCATTTATTTTATTTTAGAAATTGTCCTTATAAGCGATAATTGATGATTGAGTTGCGATGTAATTCCCGGTTAATCTTTACTAATATTCACAGAAAAAAGTCTGGTTTCTTCGTAATGAGCACTTTTATTCGTTTATCTATGATAGGGCATTGTCCGTGTTAATACCAAATAAAAAAAAATGTTGATTACATAAATTGTTATCCAATGGTCATAGATATAATACTAAGAAAAGAAATCAAGGGAAAGGAACAGTTGACTTTGTTTTATTAGACCTTATGATAAACAACATTACGCAAAACACAACATGACAAAAACTACGAATCACAATCCCTATAAAAAGATAAATGTTCATATGCTTTCACTTCAAAATGCAAAAGAAAGGTAGAATATTATTCTTTGCCTTTGTTTTGATAAATCAATTAAATTCATAGTTTTATTTAAGCAGATGTTTAGTACACTAGACCTAAATCAGAGGATTACATGAGCTTTTCAAATCGAACATGTTGCAAATATTCCCATATAAACTTCAGTTAACAAAAGTCATTCAATAAAATCAATGTTACCCATAAGACACATTGTACGATGACAAATGTTACCCATAAGACACATTGTACAATGAAATCAACGTTACCCATAAGACACATTGTACAATGAAATCAATGTTACCCATAAGACACATTGTACAATGAAATCAATGTTACCCATAAGATACATTGTACGATGAAATCAATGTTACCCATAAGATACATTGTACGATGACAAATGTTACCCATAAGACACATTGTACGATGACAAATGTCAAATAAAACCTTTTAAAAAGAAGAATTTCAAGGTGTATCTTATAGAAAAACGTGCACACAAAAATAAAGTTTATCATCTAATACATGCACTAAACCAGCATTAACAGTTATATTAATTGGATCCCATGTGTGTACAAGTGTTTATCTTTATGCCCAAAAAGACCTGCCAAAGCGGCGTCAGTAATTTTATTGCATACCAGGTTTTTCTTTCTATTATCATCAAATTTCAATCAACAATTTAATAAGTCAGTGCAGTATTATGTCGAGAGTTATTTGTGAAAGCAATCATAACCTCAACATTCGAGTTGTAGAAACCGAGCATTCATTCAAAACATCTGAGTTTTGAATTGAATCCATAAAGTTGTAAACGATTTTTTTATTATCTTCTTCTCAAATTCATTTAAAAAATATTATGATTATTCACAAATATGCCATGTTTCAATCAGTTTATTGCAAGTCTTCTAAAAAGAAAATTCTTTCAATTTATCAAAGTTGAAGATACTCGGCTTATTTAATATACACAAAAGATTATGTATTTAATAATGCATGTTTGCTATAATTCATGAATTTACTTCTTTATTTATCATTTGGAACAAACCTAAAGGGTTTTCTAAGAATCATTTTCTTGGTAGTAATTTAATAAAAAAATCTGTTTTTGACGTATGTAAAACTTACTTAAAGTTATATGACTGGCCTCGAGGAAACTTTGTCAATATTGCTACAATTTTAGCAAAGAAGATTTCTCTTGAGTTAATCAGAAGATTTTAACCTGAGGAATCCGTGTTGACATTCGGCAATCACATTATTGATCATGCTATAATTGACAACAGGGAAAATGCATACCCAAACATCTTAATTGTTTCCTTTTACTTGAGGATATAAAGTTGTAATGGAGATAATAATCCTGGTGATCTTGTCGTGTTGACAGTGTACATAAACTTGTTTGTCAAAAGGATCAGTCCTAGATAGGCAATTTCCATCTTAATACTACAGCGAGGATAGTGCTGCTATAAAGTAAATAACTTCCGGTATACTCTATTCAAAAAGTGATAAATGAAAGGCAGGGTTATTATTTAATCAATACAACTATTATTATTGATACCCCTTTGTATCCAGGCTTCCATATTGTTCTGTTTTAATCATCTGGGTTTTTTAATCATAGATCACAATATATATATTTTTTTAAAAGTGTTGATTGATTCTGTGAAATTTAAGTTTTTCTCTAAACAAAAGTAACTACACGCACATATGATTGTCAATACGTGGAAACAAAGGTTCTTCAAAAGGTATTAAATATCAAAGTCTAAAAGACATAATTGGAATTGTCGTCAGATCAATAACAAAAAAATCTAAGATTGTGCAGTTCTTATCTAAAACTCCTTTTTTCTGAACTTTTTGTAACGGTAGGCATTAATTGCCTTTGTGTGTGTGACCTTTAGTTTCATTGGCACTTAAACCTCATCTTTTTATTTGTTACTCATATAGGGGAAAACAAGATACAGCTTATAATTACAATGGTACAGCAGCCCAACAAAACTAAAAGAGATAACAAAAAGAAGTATCTGCTACAATAGGTAAACGTGAATGAAATACACCTAATCGCACCATGTATATAAAGCATTAATGTCAAACTATCAAATAGGTACGAAAGAAACCAAAAGGGAAATTGAAACGCATGTAACGAAACAAATGTAACAAAAACTGCCAACGCCATGGATAAAAAAATAAAAAATAAAACAAACATACAAATAATAGTACAACAGACACAACATAGAAAACTAAAGACTTAGCAACACGACACGAACCCCGCCAAAAACTGGGGCGATCTCAGGGTCACCGGAAGGGTAAGCAGATTAGTTCCATATGTGGCACCCGTGGTGTTGCTCATGTTATTACAAACCCGGTAAATAGTCTAATTCGGTAGGTCACATTCGTAGTTAAAAGGGATCTGGATTGTAGTTACGTCATAAGGAAAATATCCGATATCATCTGTGAAACGGTTATTCCATAATGGTCAAACAACTCGTGATTGCGTCTGTAGAATTGTGAAATTCACAATTTGGTTGTTTGTCCTTTGGTTTTGGCCTTGCTCTTGTCAGTTTATTTCGACTTATGAGTTTGATAGTTCTTTTGTTATCTTTCTTCGTCTCATTTTTATATTTGTACATCGATTTTGAAATGGTACTCTCAGTACTCGAATATATGACAAACGAGACTATATTAATTGTGAAATTGTCAATTTCCTGAGCGTAAGTAACAATAGATACCATTTCCACCTGCATATTGAATATACATTTCTAAATTTATTCATTATTTAATAGCTTGTAGCTCCTACTCAGACTTTGAAAAACGTCACTAGTGTCTGGGCAGAAAGATGATGAACAAGGGGTATGTCAAAGAACGTCGCGTCTTTTTTCAAAAACAAAAGTTAATCGGTATGTATTTAGACCTTGTTGATAAATATTATGTATCAACTTCACAAGTGATACACGATGGTCGTGAAGTATATGCTTTGGGTACTGACGTTGTTTGTCATCTTAATATATATTGTTTAATAGCAATTTTTTATTTGTTTTTATAAATATTACTTAAACTGTTTACTTTTTGGTGATATTCATTCGACGTGGATCTGTACTCATACATCCCGTCATTATGTTATTATTCTATGATAAACAATGTTGTATTTTTGTCTTTAATTGTTTTTCTGATGTGCTTTGTATTAATGCCGTTTTATGTTTCTTAGTTACATTTGACGAGGCTCTGAACGTCTGACTTCATCTTAAGTTTTCTATGTTTTAGTTTTGCAAACTGTTGTTCGTCTTTTTGTCGTTGAATGTTCTTCACATAGCGCTGTTAGTTTGTCATTGACTTATGATTATGAATATTACTTTGGTCTCTTACAGTATTGGTTCTTACATCTCCTCTCTCCCGAACACACATACATCTACAAAAACTCTAGTAGCGCTGTCTGTATTTAAGCAAGTCTTTTAGATATGTTAAGAAATTTATTACTGAGGTAAAAATTGTAGTACAGTTATACATTATGTAATTGTAAGACACCGTTATTGGTTAATTTACTTCAATTCAAATCTTATATCAGGACAGCAATAGACGATGATAACAGTATGAAACGTCATTGCCATATTTCGCAATGTGCACTTTTTTACTAAGCAAAGATTAACAACCTTTAAGATAAATAAAGAATTATTCATGACAAAATAACTCTACACAATTGTCACGTTTTGTCCTGTAATACGTATTCACGATTCTTTATTCTCTAATTATTTCCGAAGAACTGGCAGATAATGAGCATTTTGGGAACAAATTAAGATACAAGACAAAAACAAATGAAGCTGCTACTGAAATATCGTTTATGTAAATTTCAAACATGAGTTAGATATTTGTGTTATTTGTTTATGGTATGCATCACGAAGTAATACACGAGTATTGTTACCCGTTCATGTGCCAAACGTTCAAATTAATGCTTTCTTAAATGGAGCCACATGTTGTAACCTAACCTAATAGATATAATTCATTCATATCAGAGCACGCAAATTACATAAATATAATGACAGAATATGACATTCACTACTGCGAGACAACTTGTTGGTGAGTAATGGGTTTATAGTTTCCATGATATGTACATCGCGATAGATTCAGCACTTACATTTTGGACGCATCCAATCTTTATAGCGTTATTTTAAATTTTCAAGTCAATATTGGTAGATACCTAGTTTGCGGGGACTACTTCTTGTCTATATTGAAGCGATGATATGCATCCTTTACTAAAAATAAATTGAAGTCTTCATATAGCGGTTCGTATAGTTTTGTTTATTTTTGTAAAAACGAAGTGATTTTTGTTCCAACGGATTTTAATGCATCCAGTATCTAGTTTGACTTTTTCTTCACTCATCCATGTTTTGGTATGTAAATTCTTCAACGGAATACAGAATGATATTCAAATCGAAGTTCGAGTGATATATTGACGCTACTTCAGATAAGGTCTGAGAAAAATAATTTTATATATCTTCTCATGTTTAATTCCTGTCGTTTCTCTTGTTAAAACGTGACTGGAATTAGGAGTGTAAGATACGATAGGATGAAGTTGGGTCTGGAGAAAAAAATGATACTTCAGACATATTGAGTACAAAATTTTGATAATAGTATCAATTGTACATATCTTTATATATCATTTATAACTTTTGATAATGTTTATGAGATAGTTTTCGACACATTTCCTTTTGCATGTATACATTAAATTCGATTAAAATGAGAAATGAAAATTAAATTATAATAAATATATGTTTGTTATCATAGTTCATTTTTGTAATTACAGGTGTCTAATCAAAATTGCCATGATATGAAAATTCAAATTTACTGAAAATTATAATACAATATCATGAGATCAGTTAAATTGTGACATATTAGACTCATAATGGTAGTTATCACCTCACTCGTAATGCAAATAAAATTATATGAATTATTTGTTGTTGTTGCATTTCAAAACAATTTGAAAGTTAATACATCTAACTTGTTTTCTGTCCAATTTGTATTTTAAATGGCTTCATGAAAATGATCTATCGTAAAGTTCGAGTGACAATCAATACAGAAATAAGCCTGAAGTAGATCAGCAAAATTGCATCAAATTGATTTCGCCACAAACTTACATGTAATTATCACTATAGAAACATTTCTGTGGACGCCATCTCTGTAAATTGGCAAATTATTAAGTCACATTAGAGGTACTAACTTTAAGATGTTCTAATTTCATTAGCTATTAAGAATAGCCATATGTTATTGGGGTTAAACCAGACAAGTGTGAGTTTCATACTAAGTGCTTCTTTTTCTGACTGTATTATATAAAATAGAGGAAAATCAGTAAAAATGAGCAGAAATTTCTCGCTCTTAAGATTTTGCAAGAAGTTTATTCACCCGAGTAAAGTCATGAGAAAAATATCTTCACGTCTCTCTTCAATGTGGGTTGATATAACTCTCTCTTATGGTTTTTAACTGATATCATTGTATTTTCAAAAATGGTCGTCACGTTATTGTCTATATTCTGTCAATTTAAAGTCTATGACTTCTTACTTGACCTATTCAAACATGGAGATTAACCTGTGTGTAAATAGTTAGTGTGTTCCCATGATCGTGATTACCTTGGTTCTTAATACTATATTCATATTTGAAATGATGCTTTCTTTATGGTATGTTACTGACATATTTTTATCAAATCAAAAAGCTCTATTTCAGGTGAGTATTTTAAATAGAATGGGCTCTTGTGAGCTTTTATGATAGACAGAAGAAAAGTTTTGATGGGGTTCACAGAAAAGGGAAAAGTGATTCAGGTCTGTAGAAAAATCGACTCAACAAACTACAAAAATCGACCGAAATAATAAAAATAAAAAAGAGATCGAGAGAATGCAAAGAGAATAATAGGCCAAACATTTTAAGATTAGCAGAAAATGAACAAATAAATAATACAAAAAAAGAAATAATACCCGTCAAGTTCCTCATAAATATATGTATATACACAAGACTTTCAATATAAATCCAACTATCATTTAAGATCCGTAAATAAGAATGTATGCTTTAAATAACTGACAACGAAAGTACAATGTGTCCAATTCGGGAATCCTTTCAAAGTTTTAAAGAGAAAATCATGAAATATGTTTTGTAATCATGTAATATGTCATACGATTAGCAGAAGCAAAAAGCCATAGATGTGTTCCGATCGTCTTTGATATTGGAGACAAAAGAGCTTCCGATAACGAATGTTCATATAATCTCAAGTTCTTCTTGTACTCGGATCAATGCCAGGATGTTTTGTCGACAATTGTCCTGCTTATTCCGGATGAGGTGCCATAAAGGGGATCATAGAGAATCGGTCAACTAAGAGACTGAAGATATCAAAGGGGTAATCAAAATCTTTTAGTCAAAAAAACCAAACAGTACCCTGTGAAAAACGAAATACGACGAAAAGAAAACGGGGTTTCCATTTTGTTATGTGTGATCCTTAAATACGCAGCATAGTTTGGTCAGAATTTGGACGATATATATTCAGTTCTTATTTTACAGCAAGCAAAAAGTCTAAATACTGAATGTCATATTGGAAAATACCTGAAATTTAAACTAAATCTTTTATAAGATTAAACGTTTTCAGTTTCAAACTTTACAAATAATGTAAACGTCAACATGGCCGTTTAAGACTTAAATGCGTTTATAAGTAAACTCTCTCTGTACGCTGAGAAACCTTGAATCATATCGTGGTGTGATTTGCAGTTGGCCTGGCGCAAGAATAAATTTCTATCCAATAACTTTCATCCTAATTTTCTAGTTGCAAATCGAACGCCCTTAGTTCTCGACGACCCCTATTCCAGATCTTACCTTACCTATTGTATTTCTTGTTTATTTGCTCTCGTCCTTTTAACATGCATGACATATTTTTAATTTGGCAGCATAATATATTTTGTTAAAACATTAGTGTAAACGAAATATATTGAACTTGCATCATCTTAAAGCATTGATATGCTATTTGGTTTCCTATTCAATTTGACATTTTCTTGGTGAAGGCTTGCTGCTAACATGAATGCCAGTGCTACTGAAACAATAGTTCTCATTCGTAATAATCAATTTATCACTATTCAAAGTTCTATATAGGACGGAGATAGTCAGTTAAACCATTGTTTAGATTGTTCCTGATTCTTTCACAACTAAACCAAATTTTATCTGAAACGGTTATATTGATCTGAAAAGCTTTTAAATAAAGGTAGCAGTAGTATACCGCTGTTCAAAAGTTATAAATCGATAGAGAGGAAACAAATTCGGGTTACAAACTAAAACCGAGGAAAATGTCAACTATAAGAGGAAAACAACGAAACAACTGAACGCTGAGGTGCAACAAAAATCAAAGGACAATGCAATATACATAGGACATTTTCAGAGAAAATGATAGGTTGATTCTGGTTTTATGTACTGAAAAGACTGAACAATACAGTATTACGTTACTTTCAGTTTTTGTTAAATTTTAAGATGTGTCAATGATGGTAAATTCAGTTCTGTTCAGATATTTTGTTTTAGCTTTGCTTGCAGTCAATTACGATTTTTTTCAGTTAATGTTCAGTCTGTTCAATACATGAAAGACTTGATCGCATGAACACCACACTGAATTGTCGGAAATACTATTAAAAAAAGTCAAATAACAAAAAATACCGATTTCAAGGGAAAATTCTAGGCAAATGGCAAAATGAAAAGTTCAAACTCAGCAAACGAATGAATAGCAACTGTCATAGTTCTGACTTGGAACAGGCATTTTCTTATGTAGAAAATGGTGGTAAAAGCTAGCTAAATCCCTCAACTGAACAATACTGAATTGCTGGCAGCGAACTGTCTTATCAGAACGGAACTTTCTTCAATTGATAAGTTTTAACATGACGTTTTTTAAAGATCAAATAGACCGTTTTAGACTCAAATTCCTTGCTAGTACTTGTTTCATCTATTCGTGTCGATGTTTTCGTCTGTGTTTTAGTATTGATTTTGAGTATAATTTTAACCGTCACAATACTCGTCAAAATCTATAAACAAATAACTGTAAAATGAGGTAACGATATCAAGGGATCAATCAAAAACCCAGATGTGCTATATAAACATTGGAAAACAACAAATTATTATGCTGTTGCTGTCATCTTTTAGAAAATTAAAATATTTGGCAGTAGTATTATAATAACAGACAACAAAATATGATAAGGTTTAAATAAAATATGTTTGAATGTAATGAACAACGTGTTAAACACGGTATATTGGAAATCAAAACGTATCTCTTAAATAGAAGTCTTAGTTGAACTTCATTGTGTTGTAGAATGTTACTTATTGATATCGGTTTTTATCAACCAGGAAAGTACTGGAAAATGTCTGGTGTCAGATAAAAGAGGTATACTTTCTGATTATGGAATATAGAAATAGGAAAATATCGTACTACTGCCAGTGAGACCACGCCCCACTAGACACCAAATGACATAGATGACATAAATGACATTAAGCCGTATTTGGCACAACTTTTTGGAATTTTGGATCATCAATGCTCTACAGCTTTGTACAAGTTTGGCTTTATAAATATTTTGGTATGAGCGTCACTGATGAGTCTTATGAAGACGAAACGCGCGTATGGCGTACTAAATTACAATCCTAGTACCTTTGATAACTATAGAAGGTAACAACTAGACATGTTGGTCGAAAAACGGTCTTCAACATATGGATAAAACCCACACCACAAAGTTAACAATGAAAGGCTCCGAAATGACACATATGAAAAAATTCAATCACGAAAACTAACGTTCTGATTTAGGTACAAAGCGATAACCGAAAATCAATTGTGATTAACAAAAACAAACATCAAAGAACGGTATAAAACAAGTGGAAGCATTTGAACACGACATCCACTTAAATGGTATTATTTCTTAAAACTTTGTAAGTTTTATACCCAATCATACTTTTTGTGAGTTAAAATATCAAATGTATAGCAAAATTTCAAATGTAATATAGTGTTTTCTTTTCTTGTTGTTAACGTGTTCTACTTACATTCATTGATGCGACAAATTTCACCTACTTAGCTAAATAATACAGTTAATTAACAAACTACTACTACAATTAAATATTAATAAGATTATAATTGTCACTGTTATTAATATAAGTTCGATACCGGGTAAGTCATACAAATCTAATCTTGAATTTCATCCAATTTTTTTTCTTAATTTTCGGAACAAGTTTGAAAAATTTAAATATGACGTCACTTTGAGCGTTGCATTGACTATGACTAACAGGGCTGTGATTTTGTTGTGTACTCGTTTTATTCTATAGCTAGTCATCAATTCAGTTTAATCATGTATATCTATTATATAGTAATTTTGTGTCATATTCTTGATAATAATGATGTTTTTGTCCCAGGCGGATAACACAGGCCTCACAACTTTTTGAAACTTTTGGTCATCGTCGATCTTCAACTTTGTAGTTGTTATTGCTTTCAAACTTTTGACATCCGAGCATAGTTTGGTGTTGACGTAGTGTAAGTCTGGCGTATAAAATTAGTTTTTAACCTGTTACCTTTGATTGCTATTATTCGTGTGTTTCCCTGTCCAATATTTTCTCCCATTTATCTGTTTATTTATTGTAACCCTGTCGTTTTATGTTGTTATTTAAATGTCAGAACTAACACTGTCATTAAAGCGGGAGGTTTGACTTGCCACAAAACCAGGTTCAACGAACCATTTTTTTTTCATAAAATGCCCTGTACCCAGTCAAATAAAATGACCATTGTTACATTATAGTTCGTTTCTGTGTGGGTTACACTTCGGTGTTGTGTCTCTAATGTGTCGTAGTTCTCTTATATTTGATATGTTTCCCTCAGTTTTAGTTTGTAACCCGGATTTGTGTTTTTCTTTATCGATTTATGAATTTTGAACAGCGGTATACAACTGTTGCCTTTTTTCATAAAGTCGATACTTTACGTTCGGTTGTTGATATTGTTTTTGTTGCTCATTCTTGGGTGTTCTATGTAGTGTTTTATGGGTGTGTTCGTATGTTAAACGTTTTTCATTCAAACGGTATACTAGTACTACTGCTGTGGATTAATTTATTTTCGGAGGTATCAATTTTCGTGGATTGAGAAAGACTGCCTTTTCGTGGATATTTGATTTCATGGTTTTGCCAATCTCTGCATACAAAGCCTTTAGAATTTTTTTTAATTCGCTTAACATTGGAATTCGTGGTTCAATAATGTGGTAATTTTTACAAATTTCCTGTATACAAAACTTTGAACTTTTTGAAAAACTAAAGATTTTCTTATCCCAGACATAGATTACCTCAGCCGTATTTGGCACAACTTTTTGGAATTTTGGATCCTCAATGCTCTTCAACTTTGTACTTGTTTGGGTTGATATATATTTTTGATTTGAGCGTCACTGTTGAGTCTTATGTAGACAAAACGTGCGTCTGGTGTCATAAATTATAATCCTGGTACCTTTGAAACTATTTACACCACTGGGTCGATGCCACTGCTGGTGGACGTTTCGTCCCTGAGGGTATCACCAGCCCAGTAGTCAACACTTCGGTGTTGACATGAATATCATTAATGTAGTCATTTTTACAAATTTCCTGTATACAAAACTTTGAACTTTTAAAAAAAACTAAGGATTTTCTTATCCCAGACATAGATGACCTTAGCCGCATTTGGAACAACTTTTTGGAATTTTAGATCCTCAATGGTCTTCAATTTTGTACTTTTTTGGGTTAATAAATATTTTTGATTTGAGCGTCACTAATGAGTCTTATGCAGACAAAACGCGCGTCTGACGTACTAAATTATAATCCTGGTACCTTTGACAACTATCAACTGTACCCACAAAAAATTGGTATGCAACGAATTAATAATGGATCCACTGTATTGCCTTTATTTGTTATGGCCATTTGTCAGTTTGCCTTCGATTTAAGAAGTTTGAATGCAAGTGGTACATTCCAACTCTTTTACTGTTCATTCATCTAAATGTATATGTTTTCTTGCTTGAGAACTTTTTTGTCACTTTTCTAATAAAAATCGTTGATTACTAAAGGCAACAGTAGTATACCGATGTTCATTTGAACTTTTTTTGGTGGTTGTCTCATTGCCAATGATTGGTATTATAAAACTGAAACAATTTTTTCTAAAAGACAAAACAAAAAAAGAAAAATCACAAAAATTCTGAATCGGAAGAAAATTTAAAACGGAAAGGAGTCTCATTGGCACTCACACCACATCTTCCTATATCTATAAATATACCATTTTGTTTAATACAGTAATATCTTGTTTTTTTCTGTTTAGCAAAGCAACATGAACTATATGTATATAATCTAAGTCAACTGTTTGATTTAATTGTCTGCCATTCAATTCACCAAACGAAGCAATCGAGAAGGATAATTAAGTAAATAAACTCACTTTGCATATTTTATGTTCGTATGAACGATTGGTCTTTTCGGTCAATTTGTTCTTGTTGATTTTGACGTTGTGGCCGATGTGTTGATTTTGTAATCTAATTCTGTATTATTTGGTTTGCATGCATTATATTTGTCACTTTAATTTACGGCAATTCTATCTGAAGCGCCTAGTAATGGGATGAAATCACACAGTAACCATTTGAACACTTCATTTTAACAGAGATATGTATTGAATCTTTCTTTCATATTAAATGGACACGACAGTATCACCATCTCTTTCGAGGTTGTCAATGGTTATCCATTTTTATATTTATTTCAAGCATAATAAAGCTGACTTTACGGTATGTGTTTTTCTCATTGATCATTTATGTAAAAAGTATAGGAACAACTCAAACGTGAAAATAAACAGTTTGGTTTACGGTAAAGCAACTAGCGAAAGGCAAACAGAAAACCGACGATTAACTACTGACTTACAGTTGCCTGGCTTCGTACATGAACATACTGAATATAGCGTGGTTAAACATAGGTTTGTGCGTTTAGTACTATCATCATATAATTTATCCTGAATCAAAATTACTAGATCTGTTTGAAATGGATCGACACATTACACAGATAAATGTTAGTTCATTTCCTCTCGTTAAATTGAATCAGGCATACCTTTATTTGAATATTAATCAAAATACGTTAGAAATGCCCTTTATCTACGTCGTTTCTTCTCGTCAATGTGATTATACAAATCTTTGTTTAAGATTCACCTATATCAATATTTGACAGTATAGATACTTTAGAGGGCAGGCTTTCCTAAACAAGAAGGTGTAAAACCGAAATACCAGTTGGGGTTTTCAACCACAATATTTACTCAATTCTTATCTTTACTATCTTGTCTAATGCGAATATTTGTTCAAAACGATTTGTCTGTGCATGCTATTTATCAATAAAGGGAGACCTGATGTGGTACTAAAATAATACTTCTAAATGCTCAAGCATCAAATAATATATTATATATACAGTAGATCCCGCAAAAGTAATTCTTCATATGTTTATTCTCTACATCGAACAAAATGACAAACACTAGCTCTAGGAAGTTGTCATCCCTTTCTTTTCATTTAATATTGCACGATTCTTATAAATATATAAGTTTAAACAGGCTCTTACCTACACCCTTAAACCAGACAGTACAATAGATATAGTGCAAGTTCATTTCGTTGGCCGTACGTTTGCCTTGAATTGTTTTCATCCACTTTATTTGACCTTTGATTGATAGTTGTCTAATTGTGTCATATCACATTTCTATAATTAGTATAAATGCAACAGTAGTATACAGCTGTTTGACATTCATAAATCGATTGAGAAAAAACAAATCCGGGTAACAAACTATAACTGAGGGAAACACATCAAATATAAGAGAAGACCTACGACACAACAGAAACACAACATTAAAATGCATGTAACACACACAGAAACTATAATATAACAATGGCCATTTACCTGACTTGGTATAGGACATTTGAAGAAAATATTTTCGAGTTGACACTGGTTTTGTGGCTAGCCAAACCTCCCGCTTTAATGGCGATGTTAAACATAACATTAAAATGAGAACATCACATGACAGGACTACAACGCAAATAAATGGGAAAACTTATAGGACAGAAAAAACACACGAATTATAGCTAACAAAACGTACCAGGTTTAAAATTTAATACGCCAGACACAAGTTTCGTCCAAACAAGACTAACCAGTGACGCTCAGATGAAAAAAGTTTGAAAGCCAAAACAAGTACAAAGTTGAAGAGCAGTGAGGACGAAAAGTTCCAAAAAAGTTGTACTGGTTAAATACTGGATTATGGAAATAAATATTTTTAAAATTTTGCTTTGCATACCAAAAACATTTAACCACAATTTGAGACTATATGGTGACGGTGCCGAGAGAGCCAAGAGCTTTAAACTAGTATGGATTGTTTTTCTGAAGTTTTCGTTTAAAGATCTTTTTATTTCACTGATAAGTCTGATCCTGGTTTTAGTTAGGGCTTAATATGTAGATCCTTGGTAGCCTTAATGTACTTTTTCTAGTGTTGTCAAATCGTACACTTTTGTCTAACCGGTTACTCGGATAATCGTTCGACCGATTAACCGGTTAACCGGTAATTTAAGTTGGTGTTTGAAAGCCTTATCAATAGAACCCTACACATAGATATACGATGTGGCATGGGTGTCAATTTGACAACCTTTCATCTATAAGTCATAAATGAGCTTTTAGTATTGAAGATTTTCCTTTAGCATTATAAGCCTTGTCTGTGAGGTTTCTTGGCGAAGTTTGACTTAATAATCAAATACACCGTATCAACTGTTACAGTAGCGTGTGTACCAACTTCAGATTAAAAAATCAAAAAAAAAATCTTAATCTCGTAGAATTGAATATATCATATGTCTGAAACCGAATATTCTTTCCTTTTCTCTCGTTGTCTCCGAAAATAATGGGGTGTGTACCTATATGTTGTAAAACATTTGGTTAATAAAGAATTGTTTCAACTTGAAATGATTAATTATAAAAAAAGAAGATGTGGTATGATTGCCAATGAGACAATTCTTCACAAGAGACCAAAATGACACAGAAATTAACAACTATAGGTCATTGTACATGCTGTACGACCCGTTTCTTCACTCTGTTTTGTTTTTGTTTAAGCATGTAACTCGTACTTTCACGTATACATTGAGTACATTCACATTGGGTTGCATTTCACAATTTTGGAATTTAAAGTAAGACTAACCCTTGCACTACGGAGGTTGCACATTTAAATGTAGGTTTACACAATATTAGATCGAAAACGAAATAATAAAGTAATTAGTAAAATTAAATCTCATTACTGATTTAAAGTTACTGTTAAAACAACATGTTTACTAATTATGCTTCTTAAAGATCTTGCCCCGAACTCTAATTAATTTTATGTTTTTAGGATTAACAATAGCATTCAATATACTGTACAATTGATCTGTCAAACTAATTACCACAAAGACAATTTTTAAATGAAATATAACTATTTAATGATTTGATTTTTAACACCAATTTAGTTAAAATCTATCGTAATTGAAAAAAAGACCGGTTAACCGGTTAGCGTTTTTAGTATTCGGTATTCGGTCGTTCGACCGATTAACCGGTTAACCGGTTAACCGTTGACAACACTAATTTTTTCACAATTTTTCTAATTTTCCAAAAACAGGGGGAGTTCAAACATAAAGACACTTAATTAATGATAAAGAACATTATTATACGCTTTAAACATCTTGTGTTTCTATATATACATGGGTTATTGGGTTATCATGTGGGATACAGTAGTTTACTAACAAAGAAAAAACGAGTTTACACACCTAAATATTTTCTGTAAATGTTTCACTTATCTCTGGTTTGATCAGTTCCTATAAACTGTGGTCAGTTAGTTCCTATAAACTTTGGTCAGTTAGTGTATATAAAATGTGGTCGCCTAGTTCACAAACAATATATTTCCTATATTTCAATTTAGCGAGGAAAGAGTTGTATCTTTATGGCCATCATCAGGATAGAACGTTTAAAAGCCAGTCATAAAATTATCATTTCTATTTTACTATGGGATTGAAGTAAATTGCCTTTAGTTTTTATAGATTTGTTACAATCCATTAATTATAGATGTTCTGATAATAAGTGTGGACACATATGAATGTCTTACTTACATAATTTATGTAAGACTGCTGATACTTATATTGAATTAGTCGTATTAGATTTTAATGAGATAAGAGGGACGAAAGAGACCAAAGGGACAGTCAAACTCATAAATCTAAAATAAACCGACAACACCATGGATAAAAATGAAAAAGATAAACAGACAAAATATTGTACACATGACACAACATAGAAAACTGAAGAATAAACAATACGAACCCCACCAAAAACTAGGGGTGATCTCAGGTGCTCCGGAAGGGTAATTATGAATTGTAGCAAAATCAATTAAGAAAAAGAGTTGAGTTATAAAGGAAACTATAAACTGTCTTATTCACGAGGTCACATAATTTTGCAGCTGCTACCTAAGTCTTAGCTTTTGACTTGGTCCATACAACAAGACAAAGGTAAGGTCAACCTTGTCGGACAGATTATCTTAACCTCCCAAGCATACACAGAATACATTTGGCCTATTGTAAGTACAGGGGACTATTCCAGTATGTCCAAGGCATTGATAAGAGTTCCTGTGAACAGATTACCATCACAATACAATCTAATTAAAATTAAATCTCTGCACTTGCTCAACGTTGTTTATAGGAAGTGCAGAGCTTTAATTTTAATAAGATTGATCACAATATGTCCAAGTTCTAAAATCTTTACATAATTTATACAATTGGGATTAGAAGATATTTTCTAAAATCAAGACTTTTCAGTCAATGAAATATCAATGTTCAGCTATGGACTATATGTATATTTAATATATATAATTTTTATTGTAAGTATCCTTTCAGTAAAACAACTTTGTTATACTTATATAACTGACACATGCATGTTCAATTCCAAGTTACATTTGTTATTTTTTAATTGTTTTAATATGATTCTTATCACAGATAATATATAATAAATATTTCCCTATGCCCTATAAGTTCATGGATGATCAAGTTGGCATATTTATTTGTCCTTCGTCCTCCGTAACTATTGGAAACAAATGTATAACCAATAGAACAGCATGTCAAATTAACAATATAACACTATCAGTGCATGGGTATCAATAATGTATAATACACAAAATGATTCCACATAAAAGTTTTGTTTCAAATGCATAAATTAATACAAAGTAAACTTTTGTCATAAAATCCCCCAATCTATAAATAGAATCAACTTGTTGTTCCTTCATTATCTGATGAGTCGGCATTGTCTGTTAACATTCCAAACTTTTTCAACACTTTATGTTGTCTTGTTGTCCTGAGTGTTTTTAAATCACCAGCATATTGTTGTTCCCTGACTAACTGTTTCTTCTGCTCCTGGAGATCCAGTTGATGAGCCTTGTAAGCACGGGTTATATTTATTAGATCCAGTAATTCTTTCCTAAGCTGTCTATTTTCTGTCTTAATTCTATTTGTGTGATCTGTTAAACATTGAATGGCTTCCTGAAATAAGATAAATAGTTCTTATTAACTTTAATTGAGAAGATAACCTTTAAAAGAGCCTGTTATTCTTACCTGGTACTTTTATGTATTACCAGTAAGTTAAATCTGTATATAGCCTTTAAGTGAACTTTCGAAAGATGAAATTTCATTTTTACCATCATTTGATGATAATGTGTCTAGCATGAAAAGACAGAGTTTCTGACCATTACACTAGATCAATCAAAAGAGGTAGTTTCACTTGGAGAGTGATCTATAACTTACAAAGAGGTGGGTTAAGAATGAAAATAAGGTGAAAAAAAATGAACATGTGTCCGACAGGAACTTTGTAAATAAGGCATGTATACAAAACAGGAGGTATGCCCAGGTCTTCTAGCTTCAGAAATATAGAGCTTCATACAAATGGTTTAAGCTGTTGCAACTGCCTGTCTACAATCTTTATGTTTCAGATGCAACTCTTTTCAATAAAGTTTTATCATTTATTTAAAAACATACAACTACAAATAAATAATGTAACTGTTTCTATTATATGAAAGGACTGTAATAAATCAGGGCAGATCCAGCCATTTTAAAAAGGAGGTTCCCAACCCAGGATAAAGGAGGGATTCCAACCATATATCTCCATTCAAATGCATTGATGGTCTAAAAATAAAGGGGATTCCAACCCAAGGACATCCCCTGGATCAGCAGCTGCTTATCTATTTAATATATAGACTCCTTCTTGTACAAACTTAAAGTAATAAAATCAATACAAGATTTATATTTTAATGAATCAGATAAAAAGAGATCGTCTGTGACATTTTAAAATAATTGCAGTTTATTCTATTGTATTCAAACTATTGAATTATTTGTCTAGAACTATACAAGATTAACATCATTTCGGTAAATAATTATGCTACAGACAAAACTTGTAAAGTATGTTAGCCTATAAACTCTAAAATAATAAAGTCATCTATATCTATTTCAGACATCTACTTTTAAAATTCTTACCAGGGGAGATAATCATCTTATGACATACATACTGCAGACTTACAATTATTGATAATAAATAAAGAGCTGATGAATCAATGCCTCCTATGTTTTGTGCTGATAGATAGATATAGGAATAAGAGTTCCCTTAAGTGGATACCAGATTATAGATAATATTTACCCTTTTAAACTTATAATAATGTGCTAAAAGTCAATTAAATTGCAGAGGATAAAAAAATCCTAAAAATTATTCTAGAAGGTTTAAATTGTTATGGCTACCCCAAAATTGCTCCCTCAATCATTTCTTTGTACCTAAAACATCAATTTTGTACTTTGTTTTCTTTCTTGACCGGCAAGATTCATAAATGTTAAAATAGGTGAAGCCTGCAAATCTCCTTTCAATCATTGAAGAACTACGTACATGTTCTGATATTATTTTCTCTGATCTCTGACTATTGCTAAACAATTGTATAAAAAATCTTTCTCAGTACACACACACTAACATTTCTGTTTTATGTCATAAATGTCTTGGAATGAAAGGTTACACATAAAATCACACTATCAAATTATATTTTATGATGCAAGTAAATCATATTTCAATTAAATCAGAAATCCTAAAACTAATAAAGGAAACAGTTGAGAAAATCTTTTAATAATTAATCATAAAGACATTCAAAGGCCAATAACTCTAAATTGTCTCTTTAAAATAGTGGTCTGCCATAAATTGTCTCAGAACTTTTGGTGCGTCATAAGTTGTCTTTGATCATAATTTTACTATTTTTCCCATGAAACTCACTATCTAAGATATTACTCAAACCAAATATTACAGCACAAAGTTACTTTTCATAAACAAGAAGATTAAGAAATAATTGAAAACTGAGATAATATCATTTATGTAATTTTAAAGCAATGTAATAAATAAAGTTTTAATTGATTTCCTAATCCCGATATTTAATTGTGGTGCTTGAAAATGATTTAATTTAGTTCAGCTCAGGTACTTGAACGTCAATAAAAATATATAACCTTTAACAAAATCATATAAACACTGCAATTCAATTACAGACTAATATATAATTATTTAATGTATCATAATGTTAGTCATTTAATGTGGAATCAGAATTCGAAAGTAGGAAGGCTTTTTGATGAAGGGTAAAATACTCAGTAGAAATTATTAAGGTGGGTGCAAAATAAACATGTCAAAACAAAAGACTTAATTCTAACTTTGTACCAATTTGACTAGATTATGATATGTAAAATAAAACTCAGATAATACATGTACCGATATATCATTTGAAATCTATCTAAATTGACTGTTAATAAGGAAATTTAATAAAAATGCTTAAATTTAACAAATTCTAAATATTTATTTTTTTTTCAAATCAGATCTGACACTTCTAAACTAACAATGTGACTTGATAATTGTTTTCACTAACTATTGAATTTAACCAGAAAAGTCGTCTATGACAAAGTCATTATTTGATTGTTGGAGTTTTAACGTTACTTTTAAGCACCGCATTTTGTGGCAGCCAGTTTGTATTGATGGAGGAAGCCAGAGTGCCCAGAAAAAAACACTGACCATCAAAAGAAAAACTGACAATCCTAGTCAATTAAGATGGGAGTAAAGTACACCCGCACAAGTGTGAAGACTAAGTCATTATAAAGATAGACTACTCGACTTCGTTACAAGGGAGCTTGTCTGTATTATGGCAGCTCTGAGTGATTATCATGATGATTAACAATAATGTGTGTTCAAATAAAGGGAGATAATTCATACTATTGTACTTCACATCCAAATGATCCAAATGACAAATTTGATTAGTTTATACAAGGTGGACATTAAACTCTATTAAACAATTCAACAAGAGACAATTTTTTCCAATAACACCTAAATAATGTAAGCAACTGAGGCCTTTAATAATGAGCAAAACCAAAGTTGTATAGCAAGCTACAAAAGACACTGACATGAGAAAATGTAGTACAATTTAGAGAAAAAAAGCGACTACCTGTTTGCACCTGTCCTAAGTCAGAAATCTGATGTACAGTAGTTGTCGTTTGATATAAATTGTGATTTATATAGAGAGTTGTCTCATTGGCACTCATACCACATTTTTCTGTATCTGTATACAAGAAAAGTACAAACCAAAAAATGAAAAAAACAAATATGATAGTCTGACATCCACCAAATAACCACTGATTTACAGGTCCCAGACATGTCACAGGCACATACAGAGTGGTAAGGGTTTAAAGATGAATATGAGGTTACATTTTAATAGCAATGTTTATTGGCATGCAATAAAATTGAGAAAGGAAATGGGGAATGTGTCAAAGAGACAACAACCCGACAATAGAAAAAAACAACAGCAGAAGGTCACCAACAGGTCTTCAATGTAGCGAGAAATTCCCGCACCCGGAGGCGTCCTTCAGCTGGCCCCTAAACAAATATATACTAGTTCAGTGATAATGAACGCCATACTAATTTCCAAATTGTACATGCTGTTTAATTACCTTATTAGCTAATCTCTCCAGTGTATTAATCTTCTCCCTAGAATCTTCCTCGTATTCTTTCTTGTCTTTAAGGAAGGTAGATTTTACTTGTTGTATTGTATCTGAATGTTTGGCTCTCATCTGCATCACTTCAGCTTCAAGGCTTTTTATCTTAGACAACTGTTCATCTTGTAAATCCTTTATTCAATCAAAAGACATGGCATGATTTTTATTGTAGCATAAAAAGACAAATATTACCATAATTGTTTTTAAAAGTAAGGTAATAACACCTGATTCAAAGTGCTTTTATTTTTTTAAATCTTCAACATATAAGGAAATAAAACATATACTATCAATATCAGTAGATAATCAAATAAACAATTCCTTATTTGGAGTTTTTTGTTTTCTATTTGTGTCTATTAGGTTTTGGTGAAGAATGATTGAAAATAACCAGATCATAATTATTTTTAACTGAAACAAATTATTTTATAAAGATTCCAAAAAATCATCAGTAAAGACCTTCCATAATATATAATTTAAAAATATATATGTACTTCCTCTTTGCTCTCACATATATTTTTGAAGTGGATAATAGATTAGTGATTCCTATATAGTTGTCTTTTAAGTACAGACTTGTTTTTATAAATTACAATTCTGCAGTTGTTTTTACAGAAAATTTTCAATTGCTGCTTTTCAACCAGTTGTATATATCTTTAAAGAATGTCTCTGTTGTTTTCTTCTAATGTTCTATCATTACTTGTTACCTTATATTCTTGAAGTTGTGACAGTTCTTCTGTTGTTTTCTTTAAGGTATTTTCTTTCTCCATTAACAGTTTTTGTAGTGCTTCCTTTTTCTCGTTAAATTCTAGTTCCATGAGACTTTTCTCATCTTGTATGTCCTGAATTTCATGTTTGTAATGGTCACTGAGAGTTATAATGGCCGTCTTTCTCATGGTTTCCTTTGTATCCATATAACTCATGTACTCATGCTACAAAATATGACACGACATTAAACAATCATCAATAAATCAATCCAAGAAATATGTAGACACACTTAAGTCTAGTTTATACAACAAAACAAATAATTTTAAGACCTATTTAGTATGAAATTTTGAAAATATTGTGTTGACTGTTATATTCTAAAGTTACCTCATAGAATGCATATTATGTTTATGATGTACATGTACATGTAAATACAAAATATAAATAAACTTAAAAAATTCATTATGACCAAATAGAAATTTCAAAATCAGATGTTGCCATTTTTTCTTCTGTCAATTAAATAGTAGCTACATGCTATAATTGAACACATAACAATAAAACTGACTGTATCAATAACACTGAAATGTTTATTAAACTTTCTCTAGTTGTTTAGTAAAGGCTTATATCCTATATCAGCAAATATAAGGACATCTGACACCTAACTACAGTAACATCTATAATTATTTTCACTTTTAAAAGTTGCATGATTGTACTTGTATACACACTTACGCTTTCCATTTTAACTCTGTTAGCTTCCTGTTGTAACCATTCATGTTCTTTACGTCTGACAGAGAATTAAAGAAATTCAACACACACCATAATGTATAATGGACATTGAAGATTGTATTGAAATGTAAGGATATGATCTTTGATTTTGAAATCCTAACTTATGTTATATGCAATTATTTTATTCAATGGTTGTGATTGGATGACTATCAACGTAAAACTATCAATCTACTTGTCAGTAATTTAGGCTAGGGAAGATGTAATACAATGTATTGAATTTCAGAAAGTGTAACATTTTGCACTTAGAAATCTTCTATTTATATAATTTCAATATTCATCACTGTCAGGAGAAACCCAGAGAATTTGCATAATAGAAGCCTCAATTGATGACAAATTTACGGCAATACTTTACACAACATAATCTTATATTTGTCATCAATGTTATGCCTTTTTTCTATATATATATGGTGTACACCCATTGTGCAGTGTTTAATTTACATGCAGTATATCATTTACTAGTAACAGTAAGAAAAGATACAGTTCTTGTACTCTGGCTCTGTTGGTTTCCAGTTCATTTGTAACTTTTTCCAGTCTGAAATTAAAACAGTTTATATCATCATTCATTATTTATTATACATACATTACATACATACATTAAATCTTTCAAATTAATGTAATGCTTACATTAATTTGTAAGATTTTCTATGATAATATAATTTAATATTACATCACATGTGTAGATAGTATTATACATGATATATAGGTATAGAGATATAGGGGAAGGATTGAGATCTCGTAAACACATTTAACCTCTCTGCATATTTGCGCCTGTCCAAAGTCAGGAGCCTCTGGCCTTTTTTAGTCTTGTATTATTTCTAATTTTAGTTTCTTGTGTACAATTTGGAGTTTAGTAAGGCGCATTATCATTGAACTAGTATATATATTTGTTAAGGGGCCATCTGAAGGACGCCTCCGGGTGCGTGAATTTCTCGCTGCATTGAAGACCTGTTGGTGACCTTCTGCTGTTGTTTTTTTATTTGGTCGGGTTGTAGACTCTGACACATTCCCCACTTCCATTCTCAATTTTATATATTATGTACTGTGTTACAACACTAGATAATAAAGGGCTGCGCTTTAGCGCATGATACGCCCGTTGCTCTTTTAACTTGTCTTTTATGCTTTAAATATGATCAACTAGAAATAGTGTGAGCCCTGTCAAAAATACCCCCCCCCCCCCCAAAAAAAAAAATAATAAATAAAAATGCACAAAAAATTGGCACTATTAAGGTCAATAGATATAAACAATTTATCAAAGTTGCATAAAATCTTGTGAAAGTGTTAGTTACAATGTATTGTCCCAAAATTTGAAAATCCCCCCTTTTTTAGCATAAAAATTCATAACATGGAAATGTAAAATCTGAAATTTATAAAAATTAAAAGGGAGCTTACATCAATAGATATAAACAATTCAACAAAGTTTCATGGACATTGGTGAAAGCCTTTTTGAGTTATTGTCCGAAGTGTTGAAAATCCCCCCTTTTTTATGAATAAAGCTCCATAAATCCAAAACTTAAAATCTGAAATTAAAAAAAAATGAAAGGGAGCTTACGTCAATAGATATAAACAATTCACTTAAGTTTCATGGAAATTGGTGTAAGTGTTTTTGAGTTATTGTCCGAAGTGTGGACGACAGACAGACGGACAACGGTATACCATAATACGGCCCGTCTAAAAGAAGACGGGCGTATAAAAACTGGTACCTTGAAGTTGACTGACTGAATAACACTTGAAATTCTAATATTAGCATGTACAATGTATAAGTGACTTTTAAAGATTGATTAGTCAGCAACCATTTGATTTTCTGGGGGGGGGGGGGGCTATGGGTTTTTTTTTCTGGACAAATTTTTTTCTCGCCTGCAGCGAAAAACAATCTATTTTTTTCGTGACAAGTCAAAAACAATTTTTTCCTTTTAATTTATAGCATTACATATAGTGGCAGCTGAGGGTGAAACAAACAATTTTTTTTTATCAGAATCAAAAACAAATTATTTTTTTCTCCCAAAACTGAAAAACAAACTTTTTTTTTACAAAAAAAAACATGCCCCCCCCCCCCCCCGAAAAATCAAATGGTTGCTGCCTTATAGAAAAATATGAAATTATAAAGGTTTTTATAACTTAAAAATGATATATAAAAAGCAGGCAATCTCATAAAGATTGTTATACATAAAGTGTGTACATCCAACATGGCGACCAAGAATAACGCAAATATACCATGTAACATCATGAACATGGTCACCAATAATTGGATGTACACACTTATTGACACTATATTTAAAACGATCTTTGTAAATTTACCTGCTTGCTGTAAATCATGTTTTTAAGTTTTTAATACACTAATAATATAATATTATTTAATAAACAATGTTTAAAAGTTCCAATATGTGTAAATATTAAGTGTAATTCGATCATTACAAGTATTTTTTCGGATAATAACAGTGTTATTCTCTCATTCCTGTTACCAGTAACCCGATAAAAATTGATGAGAAAAGATTAACATTTTAGATTATTCCGGGAAAAACACCATACAAACTTTTGAGATATTAATGATATTGATTATAGATTCTATATGGTTATGTCGCTACGACTTGTATATTTGTTGGCCATATAAATATTAAATTACTATCTGAACTTTCAACGGTAAATAAAACAAAGTGATTTAGACGCACAAATTCATTAAATTATTGTCAATTTTGAATTCTTAACAATCATTCATGCCAATATTTTGATTTGTTCTATGTGACACTTGACTCACTCCTGTTGTAATATGACTTCTTTCTCCGATGGTTCTGGAGTTCTTGGCTTTTCTAGTCCTTCTCCTGCACCGTCATCTTTGTCTCCTTTACCTCCCTTCTTTCCTTTCTTTCCCTTTCCCTTTTTTCCTTTCTTGGGTGGCATGATTTATATATTTTTTAAACTTTATCAAATGGCGTCACTGGTGACTACGGTAACAAAGAACTAGGTAAAATAACTATTTCGCGTCCGGGTTTTGGTGATTATTATCCTTCATGAATTGTCTTTAAATGGTTTTAAAACATTATAAATCTTTAAAAAAATGCAATAAATTTATTTTAGATTTGGTTATTTTGGAAATGTTTACGTTATTTGAGTTGGAAATGTATACGAATTATAATAACGGGATTAAAATACTTATTTTTTAATTCGGAACAAATATGTCTGCGCCCATGGAAAATATTGCGGGAGAATTGAAAGTAGAAATATCTGAAAATATTCCTGAAGAATTAGATTTGACATCCCCAAATTTGAATCCTCTGAAAGCTCTTTACTCCGAAAATGTATATTTGCCACACAAAAACCCAACAACGTTCAATAATCTGGCAGAATATGAAAATGTTGTTATCAAAGGAAATGTCACATCTAATAGAGGGAGGGGGAGAGGGAAAAAAGTCCCAAAAGCCACCAGAACAACTACCATAAAGCCACCTGCTGTAACAGAAGGTGTTAACACACAAGAATCCGATGAAAATACTGCTAAGATGTTAGCACGTAGAAAAAAAATGAATCGCAATGTACTGACAAGAATGTCGGGTAAGATCATTTGAAATAAGGAACTGGCTACGGTTACATGGAAATGTAGCAATAATAAAAATATTATTGTTACATGAATTTGTGCGTCTAAATCACTTTGTTTTATAATTTTTAATAATAAAATAATAAAAGCTGAAGACATTTATTTTATTTTTGGAGCATGTTTAAGTCTGACACATTTTTTATGAAACCATCCCAAGGAGTCATCACACACCAGTGATGCCACATTGTGAATGTATCAGATACTGTACAATTCCATTCTGCGATATTCCGCTTTTAGAAGATAAGGCAACCTATAATGTTTGCCATGGTTGCCATTGTCTATTACACTACTACCATTAACTAGTCTAACAAGCATCACTACAAATTAAATTATTAATACACATAGTGGGTAATACACAATTTCCAAGGTTGATCCGTTGTAGATAAATTTCTATCAAACTACAACTTGGAAAAACATTTTGGTCAAATTGTATTGTGAAGGACAAAGCCCCTATTAAATGAGCACTGTCAATGAAAATATACTGTCATTGACTGTCATAATATTATCAAATTGTTTTACAGAAATTGATGAAGGTCCCCTCACTATTCTAAAGAAAGCTGTGGAAAAACAACACAGAATTAAAGTTTGGACCAGAAGTGCTGTCACATGGAGGGGCTACTGCAAAGCTTATCTTATAGCTTTTGATAAACATTTTAACCTGGTAAGTCAAACTGTTCTGAAGCAGGGTGAAACTTTTGTATAAGACACCTCATAGCTTTTGATAAACATTTTAGTTGTGCTGAAATCAGATAAAAATAAACGGTTTTGTTTTTAGAATTTTATAAATAGGAATACAAGTGTAATTTTAAAATGCCAATTGCTACCAATTCAGCCTTTGAAAAATAAAGATACTGTTTTAAAATATTTTTTTCAACTTTGAATTCAGGGGGAAAGGGGGGAGGGCATCCTTCATTTAAAGAACAAACTTGATACCCTTTTTCTTTATGTATTTTGACTAATATTCTGCACTCTTTATGTATTATTCATTCTTTTGAAAACACCATTCAGACCCCTTCCAAATGATATTTAATCTATTTTATCAACTGACAAAATTAAAAAATTAAACCAGTTTACATATCATGTATTTGCAGGCATTGATGGATGTTGATGAAACATATCGTATTCCCAAAGTGATCAGAAAACCTCTTCTGGAGACGGTAAGTATTCCTTTAATCTCCTCCTACATTCATGACATTACAAAACTCAGCCTTAAGTATTTCTAGTCATCTATTCACATGAATGAGAGAACCTCTTCTGAAGACAGACCTAAAGTATTCCATTAATCTCCTCTTATATTACAAAACTCAGCCTTAAGTATTTCTAGTCATCTATTCACATGAATGAGAGAACCTCTTCTGAAGACAGACCTAAAGTATTTCATTAATCTCCTCTTACATTACAAAACTCAGTTTAGATTATTCCTAGTCTTAAGAAAACCTGTAGGAGATGATGAAAATTCCTTACAATTAAAAAACAAAAGAATTTTATATTGAAGTCACCTCTTCATTGTTGAAGGCCGTACAGTGACCGATAGTTGTTACTTTCTGTGACATTTGGTCTCTTGTGGAGATTTGTCTTATTGGCAATCACACAACATCTTCTTTTTTTAGATCTCAAGGTTGCACTTTGTCATGTTTGTTAATACATATAAAAAAGAAGATGTGGTATGATTGCCAATGAGACAACTATCCACTAAAGACCAAAATGTCACAAACATTAACAACTATAGGTCACCGTACGGCCTTCAACAATGAGCAAAGCCCATACCGCATAGTCAGCTAAAAAAGGCCCCGATAAAACAATGTAAAACAATTCAAACGAGAAAACTAACGGCCTTATCTATGTAAAAAAATGAACGAAAAACAAATATATAACACATAAACAAACGACAGTTGTTTCACAAAGCACGCCTCTTTTGGAGCCATAATATTCAGACATTTTGTTTTGTTTACCTACTGGTTTTCAGGTATAATTTCTATGTTGCATCTTATAAAAGATCCTTGATGAATATTGTTGTTGGTGTGTTTTTGTCTTGTGAAACATGTCCACCTCATTAAATGACTGCAGCAATCCCTTAAGTGTTCATAACAGCTTCATTAGTTTATTATTGATTTCAGATTAAAGCCAAAATTTTTACCATCATGGTAGTAGGATGCTATCTGAAATTATTGTGAAAGATTATGTAATTTGGATATATATACATTTAAGTACTGTATAGCAGGTGTGTTTATAGTATGAGTGTAAAATTTTGCGATTTTTATTGAATAAGGTATACAAAATATTTTGGTGGTTATTATTTTCGTGAATATTATTTGGAGATTTTTTTCTACCTGCAAAAATAAGCGAAAATTTATAACCACGAAAATAAATCTAGTCTACAGTATGTTATTTAAAATCAAATGTAAATTGAGTCAAATCAGTAAATATGCATTTGATATCTTATGCCCCTTCAACAATAATAATATTAAAACCAGAAAGACATCTTATACATGCAGGTCACCCTACAATCTTTAAATTTGTAATTATTTTCAGAAATCAAAAGAAACAGAAAGGGATATTGCTATGCAAGGACTATCCAAGACAAGTAGTGATGAAAAGTTGACACAGGTACAATCTGAAAAAACATCAATACAACAATCAGAGAAGGAAGGAGGTGGTGAGGCATTAACAGGTGAGATCGAAGAAGGTCTTCAAGCATTAACACATGAACAATCAGAGATGGCAGAAGGTTATAAAGCATTAACAAAGGAACAATGTCACATGACATTGAGTGAGAGATTAACAGACTGTACAGACAGTGAAGATACAGATAGTGGTGTGGTGAGAATGACGGAAAATCTGTCTATCAATCAAACGTCAGCTATAACCCATTCAGACAAATATAGAGAGATTGCGTCAGAAGACATTCACCAAGAGCAGACTTCTAGAACTAGTGAAATTTCTTCAATAGAACCAACTAATACTCAACAAATCTCAGAAAGTAGCTCTAAAGTGAAAACTACCTCGAGTGCTTCTAAATATGCCATGTGTTCACAAGAGAAAGATTATACAACAGAAATTGAGTACATAACCAAACATAGACATATTAATCAGCTGTTCGTCAGGGGAGATAATGTTGTGTCTGTTGCATTGTTAGATTAAAGTATCAGTCAGGGGAGATAATGTTGTGTCTGTTGCATTGTTAGATTAAAGTATCAGTCGGGGGAGATAATGTTGTGTCTGTTGCATTGTTAGATTAAAGTATCAGTCAGGGGAGATAATGTTGTGTCTGTTGCATTGTTAGATTAAAGTATCAGTCGGGGGAGATAATGTTGTGTCTGTTGCATTGTTAGATTAAAGTATCAGTCGGGGGAGATAATGTTGTGTCTGTTGCATTGTTAGATTAAAGTATCAGTCGGGGGAGATAATGTTGTGTCTGTTGCATTGTTAGATTAAAGTATCAGTCGGGGGAGATAATGTTGTGTCTGTTGCATTGTTAGATTAAAGTATCAGTCAGGGGAGATAATGTTGTGTCTGTTGCATTGTTAGATTAAAGTATCAGTCGGGGGAGATAATGTTGTGTCTGTTGCATTGTTAGATTAAAGTATCAGTCGGGGGAGATAATGTTGTGTCTGTTGCATTGTTAGATTAAAGTATCAGTCGGGGGAGATAATGTTGTGTCTGTTGCATTGTTAGATTAAAGTATCAGTCGGGGGAGATAATGTTGTGTCTGTTGCATTGTTAGATTAAAGTATCAGTCGGGGGAGATAATGTTGTGTCTGTTGCATTGTTAGATTAAAGTATCAGTCGGGGGAGATAATGTTGTGTCTGTTGCATTGTTAGATTAAAGTATCAGTCGGGGGAGATAATGTTGTGTCTGTTGCATTGTTAGATTAAAGTATCAGTCGGGGGAGATAATGTTGTGTCTGTTGCATTGTTAGATTAAAGTATCAGTCAGGGGAGATAATGTTGTGTCTGTTGCATTGTTAGATTAAAGTATCAGTCAGGGGAGATAATGTTGTGTCTGTTGCATTGTTAGATTAAAGTATCAGTCGGGGGAGATAATGTTGTGTCTGTTGCATTGTTAGATTAAAGTATCAGTCGGGGGAGATAATGTTGTGTCTGTTGCATTGTTAGATTAAAGTATCAGTCGGGGGAGATAATGTTGTGTCTGTTGCATTGTTAGATTAAAGTATCAGTCGGGGGAGATAATGTTGTGTCTGTTGCATTGTTAGATTAAAGTATCAGTCGGGGGAGATAATGTTGTGTCTGTTGCATTGTTAGATTAAAGTATCAGTCAGGGGAGATAATGTTGTGTCTGTTGCATTGTTAGATTAAAGTATCAGTCAGGGGAGATAATGTTGTGTCTGTTGCATTGTTAGATTAAAGTATCAGTCGGGGGAGATAATGTTGTGTCTGTTGCATTGTTAGATTAAAGTATCAGTCGGGGGAGATAATGTTGTGTCTGTTGCATTGTTAGATTAAAGTATCAGTCAGGGGAGATAATGTTGTGTCTGTTGCATTGTTAGATTAAAGTATCAGTCAGGGGAGATAATGTTGTGTCTGTTGCATTGTTAGATTAAAGTATCAGTCAGGGGAGATAATGTTGTGTCTGTTGCATTGTTAGATTAAAGTATCAGTCGGGGGAGATAATGTTGTGTCTGTTGCATTGTTAGATTAAAGTATCAGTCAGGGGAGATAATGTTGTGTCTGTTGCATTGTTAGATTAAAGTATCAGTCGGGGGAGATAATGTTGTGTCTGTTGCATTGTTAGATTAAAGTATCAGTCGGGGGAGATAATGTTGTGTCTGTTGCATTGTTAGATTAAAGTATCAGTCAGGGGAGATAATGTTGTGTCTGTTGCATTGTTAGATTAAAGTATAATTTTATGAGAGTTCTGTTTCATGTTTAGTTAAAAACACCTCCATTGTGAATTAAACTAAACTAAAACAAACCAGGTTCTCTCATGGCCAAGAGCCACACTTCCTGTCTGGTAAAATTGTAAACACTCAAATATCAACCTGATCTCCTTTAGAAATGGTTTCCAAGTTATTGCTCGGAAACAACATTTAATAATAATAATAATAATAATTGCGTTTATACATCAGCCATCTTTTTATCAATATTCTCCCTGTCATGTTAACCATATTGAAACTTTTTCATGCCCCACCTAGGGGTATTGCTTTCCAGTCTCTGCATTTGTATTAGTTAAGGTTAAAGTTTTTGGTCATGGTAAATGAAGTTATGGATGAAGTTGAAGTCCAATCAACTTGAAACCTTAGTACAAATATTCCCTATGATAGGATCTTTCTAATGTTTATGCCAAATTACAGTTTTGACCCTAATTTTACAGGCCTTTGAACATAGAAAATGATAGAGCAAGTGGAGCATACAAAAATGACATATTCTTGTTTCTTAAAAATATCTAACATATTTTACCTTAATTTAATGCTGTTCTTTAAAGGACCATAATTCCAGTATGGCTAAAGTAATAATCATCAATATTTATCCATTTGGTCATGATTGGCCACTGTACCATTCCAAATTCATAACTGGATTTCTGATTGAAAATCCAAATTAATAAACCAAAATTACAATTTTTGGTACCTGTGAATACCCTTTATAGTTGCTTTGTATCTTTTGTGTAGCTATTTCAACAGATTTTAAAGGGAAATTTAGCTTAGTTTTCTTGTTTGAATTGTTTTACATTTGTCATTTCAGGGCCTTTTATCATGTTTATAGCGGACTGCAGTATGGGCTTGTTAATTTCTGTGTCATTTGGTCGAATTGTCTCATTGGCAATAATACCGCATCTTCTTTTTTATAACCACTTGTCAAATTCATGTTCACCTATTTAACTCAAATCTTTATATTTGATTTATAGCATATTAAAACATATATCCAAATTACAATAAGTCTAAAATACAGTTTTGAACAAAACATGTACTAGATAATTTATTTCAGAACTGCAAGTGTATTTCAGTGTAGAGAGTAAGACGTCATCTAATTAACTATCCAGATGACCTCCAAATACTACCCACTGTCACATAACCCATTATAAGCATACATAAATAGAAATAGATTGTGACCATGTGTAATTGGGTTTTATAGGTCTGTTCAATTTTATGTTAAAGCTTAAACAAGAGTGCACACACTGAAATGTCTTGCCTTCTTTACTAACCATTGATATTTTGTTATAAGTCTTAAATATAAAGCTATACTTAAACTATCACATAAACTTAACATGATCCAAGAAAATGCAGTCTAGGTCATATAAACCGAATTAGAAATACATGTATACCTTACAATCATTCAATACACTAAGTATGTATATAGTTGACCTATTGCTTATAGTTTCTAAGACTTCACAAAGAAAAGCAAACACTGACCAATTATTGCTATGAGCCATGAAAATTAGGTCAAATTCAGATGAAACATGCCAGGCAGACATGTGCGGAACAGCTTACAATCCTTCCATGCAACAAATATAGTTGACCTATTGCTTAGCATTTAAGAAAAACAGACCAAAACACAAAACTAAACACTGACTCAGTGAGCAATAAAACCTAAGAAACTGACATATACATCATAAAATATTTCCATACACAAAATATAGTAGGCCTACCGGTAATCCATCTTGTACTAGAAAAAAAAAATCTAAAAAAAATTGACTTTGACAACCGAACCATGAAAATGAGGTCTAGGTCAGATGACACCTGCCAGTTGGACATGTACAACTTGCAATCATTCTAAACTCCAAATATAGTAGACCTATTGCATACAGTATACGAAAATCACACCAAAACTTGACTATAACCATAAAAATGAAGTCAAGGGCAGATGACATCTGCAAGTTGGACATCCCTTACATTCTTTCCATACACCAAATATACTAGACCTATTGCTTATAGTATCTGAGATATGGACTTCATCACCAAACCTTAACCTTGTTAACTGATCAATTAAATGAGATAGAGGTCAAGTGAAACCTGTCCAACAGTCCTGATGACCTCACAAGGTACACACATACCAAATATAGTTATCCTATTACTCTTTAAGTTGTTTTGTAGTAACCAAACCATGAAATTGAGGTCAAGGACAATGGTCTTCAAACTTGTGACAGACAGAAACTTCGTAACATAAGGCATCTATTAAGTTAGCTAATGTTGCCGCCCCTGGATCACTATCCCTATGTCGAGCTTTGTGTGACAAAAGTCCTCGAAACAACAAAGTTAATTATTCTTTTACCTGTATAGAAATGATTTATTGTGGATCTGATCTGTCAACAAAATGGTTAAGCTTTGTTTCACTTTAAATGTTGATATCTTTCATTTCTTTTAGTGGCTGAACATGACTAATGCATGCATAACCAATCTCTATCAGGTTTTAATTGAAAGTCGTATGAAAATGGATTCAATGAGATATTTCTCTGCTTATTTTGACAAATTGTCTGCTAAAAACAATTCATTATTTCACTTTTAATAATGATTGAACCAAACGAAATTATATATATTTTTTTTTCATATTTTGTAGCTAGTGCCCCTTTCAGAGTTCTAGTAGTTCTTATATTGTGCTTTTGCACCACTGTCCCATGTAAAGGGAGAGTTAAGGGCTCACAAATATGTTTGACCTTGCCACATTATCTTTGTCACAAGGCACAAGTCTGTAATTCAGTAGTTATAAATGGTTGCTGTGTTTTATTTATTTAGGTTTTTCAGGTTTGAATTATTTAATCTATTATTTTGGAATCCTTGTTTATTATGTTTATATATTATTGAGGTGAATTAGCCTTTGGAAATACATTAGCAGCAAATTGTTTGTTAATACTTTAACCCAACGGCATTTTTGCACCCATCTCAACATGCTAAAGTCAGGAGCCTCTAACTTTGTAGGTATTTTAACTGTAGTTCATTTATATGTTTTGGAGTTAATTATAACGTCCATTTTCTCTAAACAAGTACACATTTTTGTTTAGGGGCTAATTTAAGTCGCCTCCCTGTGCAGGATATTGTTGCTGTGTTGAAGACCCATAGGCGCCCTTCGACTGTTTTCTTGCTCTTTTGTTTCGTTGTTGTCTCTTTGACACATTCCCCATTTCCATTCTCAATTTTATTATTATTTATCTAAGCAACAGACATTGAGTATAAAATTTTATTCACAATGTACTGAAGAATTCATTTGACATCAATAAGGTTGGTTATTAAACTGTGGTCCTCCACCAAAACTTGGTTGATTATTTTGAAAGGGTGTTGGATGTCTGCCTTTGTTGTATTCTATATTCTGTATGTAACGATTGTCAACGACAGATCTACTGGGGTTCTGTCCAGTCTGTCCCTGGCTAACACTATTATTACACATAATATTCTCTGTATTTCTATTGATCATTGTCTGATTGTTATCGTAAGATGTTGGAGCAGGTCCTTGTGAAAAATTACTATTCTGATAGGGAATATAAGAACCAGAATTTTGATCATTTTGAACACCGTAATTAGAGTTATTTCTTGGTGTAGGTGCTTGCCAGCTTGTATTGTCAGAATCTGAAGTTCTGGTTGGAGCCTGCCAACTAGTATTGTTAGGATTTGAAGACTTTGGTGCCTGCCAATTTGTATTGTTAGGATTTGAAGGCCTTCCTGGTGCCTGCCAATTTGTATTATTAGGATTTGAAGACCATTCAGGTGCTTGCCACATATTATTATCAGAACTTGAAGGCCCTGATGGTGCCTGCCAATTTGAATTGTCCGAACCTGAAGGTCTTGAAGGTGCTTGCCAATTTGTATTTGCAGAACTTGAAAATCTTGAAGGTTCCTGCCAACTTGTATTGTCAGAACCTGACGACCTTGAAGGTGCTTGCCAGTTTGTATTGTCAGAAGACCTTGAAGGTGCTTGCCAGTTTGTATTGTCAGAAGACCTTGAAGGTGCTTGCCAGTTTGAATCACCTGAATCACTACAACCCGCAGGTGCTTGCCAATTACCACCAGGTTGATGATTTGTGACAGGTTGTTGCCATTTATCACTTGTCTGCTGGTTTGAAACTGATTGTTGCCAATTATCAGTAGATTGATTATTGGTGGCAAGCTGTTGCCAATTACTATTATCTGTTTGAAAAGGTGCATTATTTTGTTTAGTATGATTGTGTCCTTGCCATGCTTGCTCAGATGCATTACTATTAGAGTTCTGCTTGAAAGTAATATTACTCTTTGAGGCTCCAAATGGTTGGCAGTTACTGGTCTTTTGAAGAGCATTTGTATTACTCCATTGGTTAGATCCAAAACTGAAGTTTGGCGGAGGTTTACTAAGATCTTGATTAAACATCATCTGCCCCGAATTGTTTCCCTGTGGTGGCTGGAAATCATAGGCATTATTACGAGGAGGCTGATTAAAAGGTCCAGAGTTTCCACTGAAAGTTTGTCCTCCTTGATTGACATTACTTGGCCCATTACTGGCATTGAATCGAGGCCTGTTTCCTTGATGTTGTGGTTGATGAGGAAACCTTGGGTTGTTATGGTTTGGAGGACCTCTTGGTTGAAATTTATTATGCTGTCCACCAAATGGAGCAAACTTTCTTGGACCTTGATGTCTTTGAGCACCAGGATTGAAATTACCTAAAATTTGAAAGAAGACGCATTTAGTTTTTCTATTTCTATATACAGGTATATAAGCTTTATCTATATTTTGCTTTCTGTAAAGTTTTGACGAAATAGATTGATTATCTTCTTAAAAAAACAACATAAACAATACATCAAAATTTTGATTCATTTTACCAAAGAGGACTCTATGGATTCAATTCATTTACTTTTGTGGTAAAAATGTATTTACTGCTGAAGACAATTGTACAATGAATAATAATTAAGAAATACATCATGGGGGCTTGAATATATCATGATTATACCACAGGTTATCACTTCATGGTAAATATTTTACCCTGAGCGATAGCGAGGGGTAAAATATCAGCATAAAGGGACAACCAGTGGTAGAATCACAATATTTTCATTTTAATTTGTGTTGAACACAATACACATACTTTTCATACTTTTTATAATAGAAGTTATTTCACTCAAAATGTGTTAAAACGGCAAAATATCACTTTTAAATCATGCTTTGAGTGGGGAAAAGCCAAGTTTGTCTGGCATAGATCCTGTCCTTAATTGACAAATGAAAGTAATTTGTTTAAAAAGTGTGTAATATCGGAATCAAATCGGTTACTGGCAAATGAACTATTGCAAAAAGGCAGTTTATTACATAATCCTTAAACAAACAAAATTCAGCTGTTGTCTTTTGTTGCTGTATAACATATTTGTTTTTCGATCATTACTTTATACGTAAGTTTTCTAGTTTGAATTGTTTTACATTTGTCGTTGCGAGGCTTTTCATAGCTGATTATACTGTATAGGTTTTTCTGATTGTTGAAGAGTGTACATTGACCTATAGTGGTTGACTTCTATGTCATTTGGTATCTGGTTGAGAGTTGTCCCGAAGACTTTAAACAGATTTGACCTCATTCTCGTGTCTGATTATTTAGAAACTGGTTGAACTGCACCACACATTGTGGTATCAATCAGGGATATCAGTGTATCAAACCAGTATTATTGTTTATGCAAAAAATGGATGAAAATTAATTTCTGCTAACTATAACAATATATAAGAAAGAGAGGAGGTATGAAGAAAGCTGCTAAAATCTGTAGATTAGTATGATGCTGACTATTTATCATGGATTATCTCCCCCTATAATACAAGCAGACACATTTGTATAAACATTTACCAATCTGCCCTGAATTAATACTTACTGTTTACATGGATTACCTCCCCTTACAAAACTACAAGACACATGCATTGTATTTAAGAATTGAATGCTTCTTTTTGTAACTTCATTGGGGTGTAAAAGTGTTGACCTAAGTACATTTTGTATGAAGCGCAGAAGCGCTTCATTCTAAAAATGTGTGCAGTCAACACTTTTACAACCCTATGAAGTTACAAAAAGAAGCATTCAATACATTGTTTAGCTAGGATCATGAAAACACGAATTTTATAAATTTTTTATTTAATTCACCTGTGCACTTTATTGTGGGACCTCGTGTTATCATGAATGATAAGTTTTATTGTGTAATGCAATTGCTTAAGGAATAACATGTGATGTGCAGTTAGCCAATCAGAATAACGTATTATAATTAAACATACATCTAATGTAATTATTAACATTTTATGCATATCTGCCCTAGGTAAATACTTACTGTTTCCAGTTTGCTGTGGTTCATTGGTAACTTCATTTGACCTAGAGATAGAAATACATTTACTCATTTAACATAACAAAACAAAAACATGCCTGATAAGAACAACATATGCATTTAAATCTCTGACACTTTTTGATATCAATGAATTGACAAAACTGTGAAAATCATTTATATACGAGTGATTTATAGTTGACAGTCAAACAGCTAATTAAGAATGTGCAAAAGATTAAAAAGTGAGACAAAAGTGAAATAAGAGGGAAAGAGAAATTATGTAGATTGAAACAATAACTGTACAGCAGCTTTTTTTCCAACAATATAAATTTACGTTTTGGGCATTAACAAATAGTGTCTCAATTATAAAAAGAAATCACAATCAGAACCACTGTTTATATATGATATATAATCTGTGAATTTGCTGTGGTTATAATGAATATTTTAATGTGTTCACTTTCTGGAATAATTAGATTCTGTCATACCAAAGAGACCTGTGTATTTCTGTTCTATGTATGGCAAGATTAATGTTTAAATCAGAAGCCTTGGTATCAAAAGGTCATCAATAACCTCCAAAATTTATCATGGAAAAGTTAATCTACTATACTTAAGATACATTTTTGACTTTACTGTACTTACTGTCTAAACTTTTTCTTCCTGCTATTTTTAGCACCAGGAAGTTGATCAACATCAGCATTTTCTTGTTGCTTTTTATTTCTATGCTTGGCTTTAGCTCGTTTTTCTTCCTCATCATCTGAGAACTCTACAAACTGAAATATAAGAAGTTCATTAAATCAGGATGATCATTTTTTGTAAGATTTTTTTTTTAAATTTTCATGTGTCTTTTATAGGTTACTTTATTGTGCTCATAGCTCATTGTTGAAGGCCTTATAGTGCCCTGTTTACACCCTTTGGTTTGTTGTGGGTTGTCTCATTAGAAATCAAACCACATCTCCTAAGACTCCTTTAAAATCCTTTTTTAAAGGTGTAATACCACCAAATCATGGTACCTCACATCCGGTTGTAAATAGGTCGACAAAAATATTCCTTGAATTTGACAGTTGTAGGTAATTAATCCTACATTTTATTGCAGTAAAACATTTCTGGGTCATAAACATATATCTTGGGTATTCCAAAGCACCATTATTTTTTTGTTTTGTGTTTCTATAGGATATTTTGGAAAGTTGAGGTTACATGGTTACTAAATCTTGTACACAGGTTAAATAAGGGAAGAAATTTGATTGGTTAACTTCCAATGATGGTTATTTTCTAATATGCAATGAAATATTATGTGAATTTTTTCTATAGTACTGGACAGGATAAAACTTTACTCATGCCAAGTATTTCTTTATTTGAAACAAAGATAAATTCGCAACATTTTTTTTTAAAAGTGCAAATTTAACAAAGACTAATAGGGGAAAATCAATGGTTGTATTGCACCTTATAAACTTACAGAAGGTTTGAAGATGCCAAAGAGGAAACAAACAGAATTAATCAACAAAAGACATAGAAAAAGTAAGTGCATCCACTTCCTTTAGCTATATAATATCAAAACTTAGGACACATTAAACAAGAGGCTGTCACAACGACAGCAAACCGGATTTATTAACATTTATTTGTGTCTTGGCAATATCACAAAGTCAAAATCGACATTATTGAACTTGACCTCCATTTTGTCATCAGTCACAACATCTTAAAATTTGAAAAGCTTTGGTTGAACAGTTCATGAGTAAATGCACGGACACGACTGGAAACATCATTTTTCAATCTTTCAAGAACCATAACTCCTGAACGGTAAAAGTCAAAATCGTCATTCTTGAACTTGACCTCCATTTTATCATCAGTAACAACATAATAAAATTTGGGAAGCTTTGGTTAAACAGTTCATGCATAAATGCACGGACACAACTGGAAATGCCATTTTTCAATCTTTCAAGAACCATAACTCCTGAACGGTAAAAGTCAAAATCCTTATTCTTGAACTTGACCTTCATTTTGTTGTCAGAAACAACATATCTAAATTTTAAAAGCTTTAGATGAACGGTTCATGAGTAAATGCATGGACAACATTTGGTTGCCGCCCGCCCTGCGTACATCCCCAAATCAATAACCGACATTTTTGTCACAAAAATCCGGTTAAAAATGGAGAATGTGTCAATGGGACATAAATGAATCAGGGGCATAAACATATTTCTGAAAGATACAATTTTCTAGGAGTGTATTTTTATATGTGTAGTATATTACATCCTGGTACATGTATTACCTTAGCGGGTGGTTCATTGTTGTCTTCCCAAGATGCATCTGAACCTTTTATTCTGAAAACAAAAATATTGCGTTGTATTATTCTGATTATTTGTATAGGGCATATGGGATTTAAACATAATGAAACAAGTGAAACTGTGAACTACTGCTCAATGATGATACCCCAGCAAAATATTTCCATAAACAGGAAGTTCTTGAGCACTGAATCTGAAAAGGCATCACACAGTATTGTAGTTCCTGAGAAAAATGTGACAAAAAATTTCAACTTGGCTATCATGTGTAAAATGATAAAAGTGTTCTGTAAACAGGAAGTTGTTGAGTGATGAATCTAATAGCGCATCACATGGTATAGCTGACTTATATACACTTAAAACCAAATTTCAGAAATCCTTGTATTGTAGTTCCCAAGAAAAATGTGACGAAAATATTCATGGGACGGACAGACTGATGGACGGATTGACAGACAGAGGTAAAACAGTATACCCCCACTTTTTTAATAATCAGAAACTATCAAGTATCTCAGGAAAGATGTCTTGACAATCATAACATGTGATATATGCATGAAGAAAGATGCCAGGCAATAAACAGATACTGGAAAATGAATTTATGTCGAAGGAAAATGTCAAGAAATTAACTACCGTGTATATATGTAATATGTAAACCATAACTGTTTCATAACACCTGTTGACTACATACTTTTAAGCTGTACATCATGAAATATACCTATTTAATCATGTATTCTTTATACAAGTTAATTTTCCTTATATAATGTTTAATACTTGGTTTCCAAGGAAATAAAGAGAATCTGGTGACCTTTATGAAAGTTTTTGCAAATAAATATATGTTAAAAGGTAAATGTGTAAAATATCAAATATAAAAAAGTACCTTGTTATACTGAAAATTTTGCAATTTTGCAAAAATTGTGCAGTGTGGTATGTTCACTGTTTAATATAGCTATCTAAATGAGCACTTTCGTTCGTGGTAAAATATTTAGCATAAAGGGCCAACCCGTGATAAAATCAGTATAAATTCAAGCCCCCATGAATTATTTCTTAATTAAACCTATAATCAGAGCTATAAATTAGTAATGGATCATTTATATGACACCATTCTTCCTTATTAATACATTCAATATTCTATGCAAATATCAAAACCTATATCACAAAATATCTGTCTGATTTCTTACTGTTTCAAATGTTCTACAAATACATAATTTGTATACTGATCCACTTTAGGGGCACAGTACATCTTTGTTCCTATGGAAACCTCTTTGTTGGTGATATCTTCAAGTGAGTTGAATCTTACTGAATACCATGGTAGCGCTACTGGTCCAAACACTTCAAAGATCTGACAAAAATAATTAAACATTTAAATATACAACATTTAATGACATATAATATAACTTGTTATGTAAAGCAGATAACAAACAATTGAAGTTCCTTTTGATCATATATTTTTTTATCAAGTAAACCATCTATCTGAATATTTTGCTTTCTGCATTATTCTTAATTTCCTCTTTTTGACACAATTTTTAAAATGAAAATGTGAGAAGACTGCTCTTTAAAATAATGTGAGTTGATTGCCAATCAGACAACTATTCACAATCTTGAGAGTAAAGAACAAATAAATAAATGATTTTAGAAGTTAAAAAAAGCAGAAATGTGGTCACTATTGAATACATAACATAAAATTTACTATAAATTAAAAAAAAACTGGAGTTATCTCCCATTAGGAGCTTATTTTTATTTCTGCATTTTTTTTAAGTATCAAATAAAATGAATATAATTCAGAATCAAAATTTGTATTATATCAGTAAAATTCTGAAGTGATCATTGCCAGTTATTTGAGATCCAAGATGGAAAAACATTCTTATATTACCTCACCTTTAACTGTATAATGACTAACAAATTTAAAATCACAAGTACACACCATAACAAAATGATTGTAAATACTTTATCATGTAGTTACTGAAAGCAAGCTCACAGAACTTAACCTGATAATATGAAATCATGGACAAGTCTAATGCAGTTTATTTAAGACCTATATGTATTTCAAACCAGCAAAATGTATACAATGTATAATGGTTGGGCTATCTTAATATCTTGATGAAGCCTTCAAATTATATTTCTAAAATCTAAATGCCCCAGTAGTACATGACTCTACAGAGCTAAGATGTTAGAAAAAAGTCGGAAAAAGTGTTGGATTTTAATAGGAAAGCATGCATGAAGGAATGATGGACATGTGAACTCATCCCCCTCGCCCCTCCTCCAATCCAGCTACTGTCGAGAGTGACAGGGGCTACTAAAACCTACCTTTCCACAAGCTGCTCTTCCTTCTAAAAATAGAATTGTGTCTTCATTCAATGGCGGCATATTATCATTTGATTGTACCACAACTGAAAAATATAAAATTAATTACAACAGTGTATTTCTTTTAGCTGACAAAATATATATGGATGTTGGATAAATTAACACAAACTTTAAAGTAAAATTACTCAACTTTTCAACCAATTTTTAGGTTTATGATATACACAGATACTATTATTTATTTTTTTTCAAATATATTGCCAGAAATATAAAAGATTGTTAGATCAATTTGCAAGTTTAGATTTTCCCCCACAAATAGAAGTTGCTACAAACAAAATAATGGATTTTGTTTGAAGTAAAAAATAAATTTTTGTGAGCACTGAATGGTTAATTTTGCTTTCATTTTGCAATTTTTTATTTTTTTTAAATAAACATTGAATTGTGTTTAGCTAGCATTTAATAAATCGCATGAAATTCACTGACTAGGATCTCAATAATGATCAGTTCGCTACACTATTTTGTTAGAACCATTGAAGATAGTGATAAATCTATATACATTGGAAGATCAAAATATCAAGTCAGTACCATATAACCTTCTGGTTGCATTTTATGCAATCTTTACCCAAAAACTGTATTATCCATTACTAAACCAGATTTTTTAAATCTTACGAAGAAGGGATCTCACTGTTCAGTGCTCTTTCGCATGTTTAGCTGAACATTAGTGTCTGTGTTACGTTTCATTGACAGTCATACCACATCTTCTTTTTTATGTAAACATTTTATACTTGAGAATGTTCTATATATATGATTTCCATCTCAATGTTTATACTTACCTAACACTCCTATAACACTGGTAACATCCCCAATATGTATCAGCTGTACAGATTCATCTACTGTTATAGCTAAATCTTCTAAGGGAGGTAAGTCCTGAAAAAAATTAAACTTTATATTAGTTTTCATAATAAACTTTCTTCTTATCAGTTAGTATTATTCATACTTACAAAACATGTGATCATGGGTTAGTTTAACACACAGGATCAAGAAGGATACATTAAATACTATCAGAACCTAAAAAATTGTCAAACTATATGTCATAAACTGGTCAGACTAACCCAATGCTGATCGTTTTTGCTAAATAAACCAATGATGTTTCTGGCATCATATTTGGATGTGGTCAGTGCAGCCCTACATGAAGCTGATGAAAAACTTCAGTCTTTCATTGATTCCTTACTAAAACAATTTCAATAGGGAATGGTCTGTGGTCTGATGTATAATGTCTGCAATTTACACCAACTACCCTGGTATGGTCAAATTAACATAATCATGATAATTGTATTGATGTAAGAAAAAAAACAGCATTCTAACACTGCACACTCCAATATAGTCTGTTTTATAGATTACCTCAGGAAATAATTCTCCTTTTGTTCTGATTTCTTCCTTACACAGTTTGATCTGTTTATCTGTCAATGATGAAGTACTGGAATGTCTGGATCTACTAAAATAATTCAAGGAAATTTATATTTGTGTTGTTGAACATGCATGGCACTCACACCACATCTTCCTATATCTATGAATACCTATTCTTCCATCAGATAAATTTTAAAATGTTCAAGTCTAAATATTTTTTCAAGGAATAGGAGTAAAAAACTTAGATTCCCATTTTAAAAACCATTAAAATATTTTTAATATAATACTTTTTATCAAAATAAATACTAAATCAATTGCTTTTATCATGTTTATTTTACTCGGTTCTAAAAGACCTTATTCAACAAACTCTAAATAATTATGTATCTCTTCCTTGAGAAATCAGTCTCAATTGATAAGAAAGGCTTACCAAATATTGGAAATTTATCCTGCATTTTATTGAAAAATTATAAAATTCAGAATGAAAATGGTGATTGTGTAAAAGAGACAAAAACACGGCCAAAAAGAGAAAATTTTCAGCTATATCATGTATATTGTAAGAACAATTTTTCTTTAAAATCCTGTGTACTAACCTCTGTGGTTTCTTAGCTTGTTCTGCTTCATCTTCAGACTCTGATGAAGATGACGATGAAGTAGAATCACTAGATATGTTATTTTCTACATCAGATTCAGGCTCCACTTTTATACGGTACTGTCCAGGGTCAATCTGACTGGTGATGATACAATCATCATCAATAGGTTCTACTTTAACTGTCACAATGGTCATGGCATCAGATTGTTTTGATGAGATTTCCGTGGATACTGGTTCTGACGATTTGGTTTCACCATCAGGAGATTCCAAAACTTGTTCATTGTCCTCTTTACATTCGTTCTTCTCACTACTAATACAACTAGTATTTATTTGACAGTTTTTCTGCATGCTACTGTCATTTGTTTTATTAACAGAATCATCAATTAGTACGTTGCTCTGTTTGTTTATTTCCATACTTGTGACTTCTGAATCTACGACTAGGAGTTTACTAGGACTATCTAAAACAACAGCTGAATCATCAGAGTCGTTCCCCTTTGCAATCACTTCCTTTAGCTTGTTCAAATTTTCTCTAATTTTTTGCAACTTTTCCGTTTTGTTTTGTTCCCTTTGAACATCATGTGATTCTCCCTCTTCATCAGAGATTAATACTTGACCTCTATCTACATTAATTATGTCTCCACCATCCTCATTGGCTACCTTTACTGAGCTACCCTCTATTTCATCACAGTCAACAGCAATACAATCATCAACAGCTTTATCCATTATCTGAAAAATAAGATGACAGAAGTTATAAGTAAAGTATTACATTGATTGTAAATGTGTAAGTTAAATTCTAATTAGATCCACAACACCAATCAGTGCTCCAGGACATGGTGCCAGTGGAGAACAGGGCACTTTATAGGGTTTGGAAAGTCCACTTCTAAATTTATTTGTCTACCTTTTGTGTGTGTGTTCTAATATATGACATGCTGCATTTGCTTTGAGAATAAACCCATGCTCTAAATCCAATAAAATTTGTTTGCACCATGCAATACATAGTATCCTATCAGTTATAAATTCATTGTACATGTAATGGAACAAGATTCTAACTTGATTTATAACTTGTCATAACTACATTAAATAACAAACAATCCTACCACTAAATTCTTCAAACAATGTACTAAAAAAAAATGGGGGAAAAATCCAAAATGTCATGAATGTCATGTCACTCCTCAATAATACAATGTCTTTTAAAAAATGAGTTATTTCCCTTTGAACAGAAATCTTGTATTATAATTAGGGTTCATGTGAGTCCTATGGCTAAAATGGCTGAATTTTCACCTCAAAATCTACTCTAAGTGCAGATAAACCTGTGCATCTGGAAAAGTTTTAAGGCATAGCATATCCTAGATACTTTTAATCCAAATGCATTACTTGTTTAAGAAAAATGGATTTGGCAGTGCACTTTTTTCATCCCAGCAGAAGATGATAAAATTGACAAACAGCTTAGTTTCACCTGATATGGTCCACTCAGGTCCATAGTTTAAATCACCAATTATTGTCATATATCTATCGTTCATCTATTGTCCATTTTAATTAATGCAGTTCACTTCAATTATTACCTATGGGCAATAGATCCACAGTAGACACAAGTCAAAGTTCAACTATCAAGGTTTTAGCTTTTCTTCTTGTTTGAAGAAGTAAAAGCCATTTATTTTGGCACCTGCTGGAGGAATGAAAAAAAGTTCTCAGCAAATCTTGTTATTTTTTTTATTTTTCTAAAACATAGAATGTATTTGACCTTTGTTTATCTAGGGCAAGCTATGCCTTAAAAGTATTCACTGAAATTTTTAGATCATTTAATCTCATCTAACAAAATCTTAGCTCATGACATATTTATTCAAACAAGAGAAAACAACCTATGGACAAGTAATATGAAGAAATGTATCCATAATCTGGGTTTCTCGTATTTAACATCTTTTAATGTACCTATTACACCTATGCTTGCTCAAATAAAACAACAAATTCATGACCAAATTTTACAAGAACAGAATTCATATACACGTATTACAGAATCATCAAAATAATCATGTTTTTCAACATTTTTGTTTTTCAAATAAACGTACACACTATGTTGACCTATTGAATATGTTAAAAGATAAGGCACCTTTGGCAAAACTAAGGCTAAGTGTACTCAATCTTGAAATTGAAAGAGGTAGATACATGCAAGTTAACAGAGAAGAAAGGTTGTGCAAATTATGTCATAATAAAAATATAGAAGACGAAAAACATTTTATCTTGCACTGCACAAAATATGAATCACAAAGAAATGTTCTTATACCAAAATTGTCCTATTTTAAAAATTATGAAAAACAATCCAAAACGGAGGATGAATATATCAAACTATTACTTAATAGCAAGTGTAGAAAAACACTGAAATTAATATCATCTTTTATTAATCAATCATTTGAATTAAATGATTAATGAAAAATGTCCTTATAAATGAGTAATATGAACAATTTGAAGCTATAACATACAATTTACTTATGTCAGTAGTCTATTCTTATGAATTAACCTATATATATATATTGATATATTTATAACTGCACATTTCATTTTTCGAAATGTGCACAATGATATGCTATGTAGTATTGTTAAATTGCTGCATCATGACTATTTGTATACTAGTTGTATGGGCCGTTGCCAATTATTGTAATTGAGTTTGTGCCAATAAAATATTTGTATTTGTATAGCTAAAAATTTGGTTATTAATGGTGGAGGAAGCTGTTACTTAGAAAGCACCACCTGGATTGTAGATTGATCTCCAGGTCATTTTAGGGGGCATCTTCAGGGCCGTAACTACATTGAGGCAAATGAGGCAAATGCCTCATGTTTGAAATTTCAAAAAAAATAAAAAAAAGTTAAAAAAAAAATTAGTTCATTTATTGTCCAATACTGTATTACTATAGTCTGGGTGTTAACTTTCATTTGTAAACATCAGATTTTGCGATGTTGCATGTCCATTGATGTCCAGATATTATGCGAGAAAATATTTTAAGACTATACGATGCTACTGCTGACTGGACACATAATAAAAATGGTCTTTCCTTCAAGGGGAATTGAATTTGATTTCAAAGAATACAAAACTGGGTTTTTTTTGCAGATAAAGACTAGATAGCTGACATGGTTTAAATTAAAGTAAGGCCACCCAATTCCTGGTATCAGATAATTTGAAAAAAACCAACAATGTATTGCTATATGACCTTTTACATTGAAGCCCTGTTAAACTTGCATTAAGTCGTGTTCAGACCCTTAAACAGAAAATAAAGAAATATGGAGTAAACGTGCACGGGCCTTATCCCATAGATTATCAATGCATAGAAAAAATACAAATGCTCAATAGTCAAAGTTTTTATTCCTGTTCTTTATCTTGAAAGTTGATTGAGGGTCTTCAACAATAAGAATCATTAATACCGTAAAACACGGTCAAGATGGTCCCTAGTGTCGATTTAAGCAGTATATTTTAAAAAAGTATTTAGTACTTAAATGCATGATTTTTATTAGTTATTAGTGGCTTTGGACTAGCTGTCAGATAACTGCGAGTACTCTCAGATCTGTTCATTGTGTCTTTTTGTGTCGGGATGTATAAGTACCCGGCCACGTCTACTTGTATGTTTGTCCATCTGATGAGTTTGAGCCTTTTTCAACTGATTTTATAGTTCGTTGTTTATTGTACTGTTATACCACTGTCCCAGGTTAGGGGAGGGTTGGGATCCCGCTAATATGTTTAACCCCGCCACATTATTTATGTATGTGCCTGTCCCAAGTCAGGAGCCTGTAATTCAGTGGTTGTCGTTTGTTTATGTGTTACATATTTGTTTTTTTTCTTTCATTTTTTTACATAAATAAGGCCGTTAGTTTTCTCGTTTCAATTGTTTTACATTGTCTTATCGGGGCCTTTTAAAGCTGACTATGCGGTATCTGCTTTGTTCATTGTTGAAGGCAGTACGGTGAACTATAGTTGTTAATGTCTGTGTCATTTTGGTCTTTTGTGGGTAGTTGTCTTATTGGCAATCATACCACATCTTCTTTTTATAATAAAGTATAATACTGCACTGTCACTATATTTTTAATCTAGTCATTTAAAATCCCCAAAGTCTAAGCACAATACAAGACCAGAACAGACAGATCTGGTATTGATGATTATGAGAATTACGATATTTGCTTCATCCTTATATCTGCCTTTTAATGGTGTCCCTAAAACCTAAAAGACTTGAAGTCTTAAATTACAATGAATCCTTGTTTTTGTTTTGAGACCAAAATATTGTCGGAAAAAAATAGCTAAAAATTCATTATGTTTCAATGTAAGAAAGAGTCAGAGAAACGCTCAGAATGCACGATTTTGCGTTAATTCGCTCAGAGCTTCTGGGGGCCTTTAGCGGTCCCCAGACCCCTCGCCCAAAATTTTTCGAATATATTTTGCCTCACAATTACAAGAGGCTAGTTACGGCCCTGATCTTAGTCCAAATAATTATGACGTCTTGAAAGGCTATTATTTTTTTTATCTTTAACGCCTAACTTCGACGTCATAACACCAAACTCATATTTTCAGTTGGACTTTGAGTGGTAATTTACTGCTTTATTAAAACGTTTAGCTGATTTCTCCTCAAAGATGCCTCAGTTAATTTAGGAGTATAAAATATATTTTTGAACCAAACTCGGTACATTTTGATGGACCTGAATTTCCGGATAATGTAAAACAAACGTTCCAGAAATTTGGGTCTGTCAAATTTTACTGAGTTTGGTGTTAAAATTATTTTATTATCTCCTCCAAAGAAATCATATAAACGTTTTGAAAAAATGCAGTCGACATGTTACTGCCTAGGATGGAATTGTTACTTATATTATTATTTCTGTAGGGATTAAATTGGAAATATTTTGCACATTCAAATACACAAAAGGTAAGAATTTTTATATATGCAACAATTTTTTTTAGCCTTCAATAAAAAGTCCAACCGAAAATGGCTTCAGCATTATCAGTCAGGGGACTTTCTAAATCACTGATTCAAGTAACATTATTTCCATAAAGGTTGGAAGTTAGAGTTGTCTTTCTTTAATAATCACCTATTCAAGTAGTAATGATTTAATATTAGTGTAGCTTTAAATATAGAATACTATAACCCGAATAATTCAGTCGTTATATTCCGCTGATCTACGAAGGCTACATTAACGCCTGAACGTCTTCCTCGTTCAAAACCGTCAACCGGAAAATTCACACCGCTTTGCAATATGGGAATTTGATTTAAATTGGCAGCTAAGGAAGGAGGAGTTCCAGATGTTAATTGATGTTAAATGATGTTAACTGATGTTAATTGGTGTTAATTAATTATTATCGGATTTGTGTTAATTGAACACACGTGCTTGGTAAGACAATTACAAGACAGTTGCGCAGACTCATTATCCTGATCGCCGCCGATTGGCTCTCTCTCACAGAGAGCAGGCGACGCGGCCAATGATCATAAAGAGTTCAAGCCCTCGTGTGGGAGAAAATCGGACACGGAAAGGGCTTGAATTATTCGAGTTAAGAATACTAATGATCCAGGGTCTAATTATGTTTCTAAACTTATCAGAACCAACATCTGTGTTGTCTAGGATGACCAGATCATTTCAGGTGATGACCTTGTACTAAATCTAGGGTAATGACAAAGAATCACTTGTTTAAGTATCAGACCTCAATTTCCTTCCCAAAAATCACTTCTTTAAGCATCATTCTTTTAATAACCCCTACTAATTTCAACACCCCTGAACAGTGAAATTTTTATTGTGAACAGTAGAATTTAATTACATAGTCTGAAAGATGAAACCTTGAACTTCACAGGAAAAATACTCCCACTGCTGTGAAAAATCTTTTTGTAAGAAAGTACCAGTTCATTATGTAAAGCCATTATTATAGCATTTTTTCAACTAAAATAGAATTTTCAGTTTAAATGATAGCTTCAAAGGCATAAAACTTACTACTTAAAAGAATGAAGCAAAAAGTTCATATTTTTTAATTTTTACTAATTAAAAGATATTATTTAAACCTATGTGTTTAAAATTTTGAAAAACTACAAAATCTCAATTTGTGACAAACCTCGAATTTGCTACTCATATACTCAAGGCGTCAAAGAAAAAAAATATAATAGTCTTTCAAAGACGTCATAATTATTTGGAATAGGGGCATCTTTAACCAACCAAGGGCCCCCAAAGTACCCATTCTAGTTTAAACTCTGGTCTGGGTACCACTACCTCACCTCACCTCTGTATCTTTAACCCCCTTTGTAGAGGAAACATATGCTTGTATGTAGAACTTGTGATCTTAAGAGATGTGTGCAAGAGGGTCAAATCACCATTCTGCTGTACCAAGGATTTGTATACTATACAAATCCTTGGCTGTACTGATATTTTAAGAATCCGGGTTTGTTCACGCCCATTCACGTTCGCACCCGATCACGTTCGCACCCTTTCACTTTCGCACCCTACACGTTCGCGCCCAATTTTTATTGGTTTTGTGTTTAATAACTTTATACAAGTTTTGTATAGTGTAAAATATTTTTAATCATTGTTTCTAAATAAAGTGAGATTCTGAAAACGGGGATGTTTTGGGTGGAATAAATCTTAAATTTTAATCAGTTTTGGTTAGTGTATTGGTAAAATTTTTGTTTAATTGTTTTAGATCAAAGGGGCAAATCTGTTTGGAACAATTATCTTTTGTGTTTTTCATTTATTAAAATTTTCAGAGTCAAGGATTTGTATAGTTTACTATACACATGATCCTTGGTTTTACTTAACCAAGGACGTATATTTATAGTCCTTGTACATAAGAAGCTAAATACATGCAATATTTACATCAAAGCAACTTAAAACAGCAATCATGATTTTCTTATTATTCAACTGGAACTTGATTTTAGACATACCTGTCAACCTGTGACGATGAAAATGCAGGTCATGACCTGCATTGAAGAATCAAATCTCAGGTCATAACGCGTACGAACTTTTTCGAGCTGAATTTCAGTATTTATGGTACATTTTCTCATTATGTATATGGAAAATACCAAAACATCATTGCATGTTCACTTGATTAAGTCATTTTATTCTAATTAATTATTATTTCATTGCACTTTTAAAGATTTTAATAAATTTGTGTAATACAGTTTTATGTTCTTTACTTTTTGTAATTATCAGATACTAGAATTTTTTTTCAATTGTAATTTAAAATGTTTGAGACTATTGGCTCACACAGCAACTCTGAACAACAAATGGAAGTTTTTAACGACCTTGACTGGCTATACAGCCCTTGCACAGTCGGTAACTCTGAACTAAGTAGGAAATTAGACTAAGATAAAATATAGTAATACAGTTAAAGGCAGTATAAATGTAAAAAATAATTTTCAACTTTTTTTTTTCAAATTGTATAAAAGTAACGCTAAACACGACATATGCCGCGATGACGTACGCCGTTCGCCACTGCTATTCGCGGCATATGCCGCGATGAAAAAGGATTTTTCATTAGGACTCTTAAACCATTCGGTTTTCATTCGGGGTCTCTCTAATTTTTCATCGTTTGGATCTAGGATATGCAAGGTCTCATTTGCGCTTGAAATCCCGACAATTTTTATAGTAAAATCATGCAGTAGAAGGAAAATAGAAGGAAAATAAAAACAAATATTTTGACAAATGCAAATGGCGGAAATCGGAAACGAAGCTGTAAATATGGAAAAATTTCAGCATTTCCTTGGCGAAACTAACAACGAGGATTAGTTAAAAGGTTTCTTTATATCTCAATGTGTTTATTACATTAAATTCGTGTGGGAAATATGATTTGATCGATCATTACGAGACGTAGAAAAAGGGGGGAAAACGGAGGTTGACTGAAATTTTTTAGCACGGAGCTATTTATTTGTGCCACGATTAAATAAAACGTTATGTATGGTACAATACGCTACTGAATCGGGCAATTGGTGTCTTCTTTACAATATGGCAGATAAAACAACAAAATAAATGAAGACTAAAAGTAGTTTTTATTCAAAATTCAACACAAATGTAATAAATTACACCTTTTACCTGTTAATTACCTGAAAACGCAGGTAACCTGATAAAAATTTCAGTAAAATAATTGCCTATCATTACAGTTCATGCTCTCCTGAGCATTTTTCATGCAATAACTTTCTCTGTATCTCATATAATAAAAAAGATACAGCAGTCTGAAAAGGAAAATACTGTTCTAATGAATGAACTAAAAAAAAATGCAGCAGCAGCAGCCATTTTTCTATTTTTTTGTGTAGCGTTGAAAGGGTTAAAATAATGAAAAGTTATTTTTCAAAATGTATTTGAATTCTAAATTTATTATCATTTTATCTTTTTCACCCATAAAACGTAAATATAAGGAATAATTTTGAATGGTGACAAATTAGGGGAAGTAACTCTAACTCTATTTGTAAACAAATGTAGAGCAGTTTATTTACGACCTAAAGCTAAGGTAATTGGTGTTAATTAACAGTGTGTTTGACACCAAAGCTGTCAAGTAAAGCCATGCACTTAATGGGTCACTTAAATTGACAGTTTACATAGCTAGATGAACTTCCTGTTCATGGAAGAATTACGAATTTGCCGGTATTTCAAAAGAATATTACTTATGAAAACGATCGCAAGGCTAAGAAATACGGGTGAAATCGGGACATTTTCGGAATTCCCGGGTGATTTCAATGACCCGGCGGGTGTCCCGGGTGATCCCTCAGAATTGTGAAAATCTCGGGTCACACCCGCAAAAAACGGGTCAGTTGACTGGTATGTTTTAGATTGGGTGCGAACGTGCGAGGTGCCAACATGTAGGGTGCGAAAGTGTATTGGGCGCGAACAGACCTGTCAGATACCACATTTTAAGCACCCCAGCTGCAATTAAGTCACAATTGAACTCTGGACCTTCAGCTCTGTAGCCATCGGCCTTTACCACTAGACCACGAACTCGCATATACATTTTGTTATATGAAAAAAAAAGGTTGCACCATTCCCAAAATCAGGAAAATAAAAAAAATGGAAATGAACATGGTGAATGTGGATGAAATATTTCATTATTTGCTATTGACTATTGTGAATTATTATGGCAATGGATTTTACTCAATAAAGCGGAAATTAAAAACATATTTAAAATGTGAAGGATACAGTTATGTTTGTTATTGGCTTTTTTCAGAAGCAGCATGTTGTTTTACCTTGTAAATGTTTTGGTATTAACCGGAAGCACGTGTTTGCAAATGTAAACTCTAAAATCATGAAAATGAACCGTCCATTTTTATATTTCCAAGATGTAGTTTTAAAAAATATCATCATGTATCAATTATAATTTTTTATAATTCAGATCCATTAAAAAAAACAATATGCTTTTTTATTTTGAATTTTTGGGCCGATTTTTTGAGAACTTATAAAACTAATAATGAAAAAGATCTATTTGGGCCCAAGCTCGGGTTGACATACTTATCTTAGCTTCTGTATTAATTTATATATCCCTTTTTCGACCTTCCGTTTTCAATGACGCACATGTTTCATCAACAGTAAGCAGCGACTGATAATTTCATCATGGATAACAATCAAAAGAAGCGATCAGGGTTCTTTGCTAACTCGCCTTATGATCAACCAATGAATGTCCCAGGTATGTAATTAATCGTGTGCTAGAAGTCTTGCATGTGCAGAAGTATGACATTAGACATTATATAGACATTATTTATTTTTCCAATCATGGGCCCTTGTCAGGCAAGATACAAAAACATCATAATACAATGATTATATAAACATTAGTGAAATACACAATAAGTAATACATAAATAATAAATTGATAATATGAGCAATGTAGGATATAATTATAGTAAGAGACATTGAGTGCAATGAGGCCGATTTAATATTAAAAGGATATGATATTAAGTTTATTTTAAAATACGTAAAAACTAAAAAATAGCAAAAATAGAACCGGGAATATAGTATCTCAATCTGCAGTAGTTCTCCTCATGACCAGTGCACAGTAGGGAGGGACTTCATCACAACAATGCAAAGGTCATCAAGGGGGGATCCTTCAGAACTAGCTACAGATACACGAGATTACTCCAATAGTGATTCTCCTCATGACTAATGCACAATAGCAAGGGTTAACATTGCTACTGGACAATATTCATCAAGGGACGGTGCTCTAGAACTCACTATGGAGAAAATATAAAGTTCAAATTACAAGTAGTAGAGGGAAATAAATCCCATTAAAACTTTTCATATTTCTTAATGAACATGCATAATTCTGATAATAAATTCTCATCTTCATTATTCATTAACCATATCAGTTTTTGTTTAGGGTCAAGATATTGAAAATTCTTGCAGCAATTATTTATCATTGTTATCATGTCTTTCCTTTGATCTGATAAACTATCACAGTTAAAAAGAAAATGTGTTTCATCTTCGACCTCATTACTACAACATCTCTTACATATTCTATTGTGTCGGGGAGTATTACTATATCTACCTCTCTCTATAAGTAAATGGTGAGCAGATATGCGAAATCTTGTTAGACTACGTCTATCTTCAAATTTTTTAACAATATCAAGATATTTTTCACAACCAAAATTTGCTTTAAACGTAACATATGTGCAAAGTTTTCCTTCTGAGTGAGTTTTGAGATTCTTTTCCCAATCTTTTAACATGGCAATTCTTAGTTTTCTGTTGTCGATTGGTTTAGCCATGTCTGAGGATATTTGATAATTATTAATCAGTGAAAGAAGTTTTTCATATGACATATACCATGATGGTTTCTTTGACTCATACAATTTCTTTGATTCTATAAATGCATTATATAACAATGGAAAGTTAGTGTCTGACTTTTCTAATCTGTAATAGTATTTAGTCATTGCTTTAATCATGTTAAAACATATTGGTAGTCTTCCCAACTCAGTTAATACTGCAAAATTGGTGCTTTTTTTTGGAGCTCCAAGAATAAATTTACAGAATTTAGTATGAAGTTTTTCAGCAGGTAATTTAGAATAAATATGGTCAAATGAAAAAATTCCATTTCTATATTTAGACGACATAGGATTAAAGGCACCCCATATCTCACAGCTGTATAGCAAGATGGGTTTGATGGTATGAGTGATAAATAATTTTATGTAACATTATGTTTATTAAAAAAAGGTTTAAAGCTTTATGTCACAACATATATGAAAAATCAAATCTAAATCACACTGCAACAAATTACAGGAAGATCTGTAACAGGAGTGGAGATTCCACTGGCTCATGTGGCTTGTAACTGATGTTTATTTTTAAAAGACATATATGGTTAAACATAATAGCAATATAACATAAACTAAAATACGGAGGCGGCTAGTCTACTTGTTGCATAATGAAGGTTCCATATTTGCTAGCCAAACGGTATGAGCGTCTGCTCATTTCAAATTCTAAGTGTAGACTTCACTGAACACGGGGTGTGACGTCATACTTATAGTTCCTGGGGACAAAGAGCCTGGCTGGGCAGGAAGTCAGGCACATGCAAGAAGCAGGTGGTCTCGACAAGAATAATTACATGGCCGGTCTCGGGAGAAAGAGTTATGGAACTATAAATAATACTAACATTAATAACTATGCATGTCAACAAGTAAAAAGTTTTGGTACAACAGAAGAAGAAAAGAAACAGACCAGAATCCACTCATGAAATATTGTTTCAATTCACACAATATTTTAACATGATAAATACATGTAACTTTGGATTATCTCCCTTTATATGACTATCCCTTACCACTGTGACATCACAAGAGAAAATGTTTGACAACGTAATTGATGTAAAGAAAAGTGATGATTATCTCGCGCAAATACATGTAACAGAAAACTTGCAAATTCCTATGTTTAAATTTTGCAGATTCTTTTAAAAACTATATAAACCAATCAGATCTATGTATTGTGCACTTTATCACATTTAATGTTAAATAAGAATTCCTTCTTTATCTTTACAGTCACATCTGGACCTGCTGGGAGTATAATGTCGCCATACATGAACTTTGATCCAAAGTATTTACCAGTGAGTGTTACATCTTTGCCAGGCAATAGATAACAGAATTAGTTAGGCAACTGCACCCCATTTCCTGTTCATATTCATTCTTTTTAAACTTGAATTGGTAGTGAAATCGAACATATTTTCTCTTGGATTTAATGTACAAAATATTGGTATTCTTTTATGTAAACCAGGACGAGGTTTATGGTCAATGACAGGACATTTTTCAAGTTAATTTATTTGATGAATTTAGCAGATTTGTTGTTGAAACATTAACTGCTGTTAGGCATTCATGGTAAAAAAAATTAACAAAACTATTGAAAACTACATTAATATTACTTGCAAGAGCATAGCAGACTCGGCAGTAGAAACATATTTTGAATTCTATTAACAGGTCTGAACTGAAAAAAATCCAGGAGATCTTGAACCATGTCACCAGATTAAATAAAAACTGATTGCAAAATAGCAACCAAAAGTGCATTAGATTAAAGGCTATTTTACATCTTTTATACAATGTTAACTTATTTTAGAATTGTTTGGTATGCTGTGTTTTTAGGACACCAGACCAAAGTAACAACAAAGTCTAGTATTTGTATGCATGATGATACTCCTTACATACGTCGACAGTTAGACAACTACGACTGATGGCGAAGGGGTCTACGAAGAATAGGCATGAACTTAGACTTGGAGTTGATAATTGTTAGGATTCAAAGTATTTAAACATGTATATTTGATTAAGCTAAACCTGTTTTCATTTTATAGACCAAGGATGATGGCTTCATTTTCCCTGAGGGTGCTGGTCGACAACGAGGAAGATTTGAAATGGCGTTTGCACAAATTGGAGGATCAATCTTTGCAGGTATGTAATTGTTTTATCACAGGTAAAACTGCATATGTATTAAGCTGTATATTTCAGAAGTTAGAAGACCTGATTGCTAAACACTTGATATAAAGATTCCATATGTTTCTATCTGTCACTTGTAACTTCTTTATCATGTAATCAAAAATAATAAGATTTCGTTCCTAATTTTTATGGTTCAAGGATTATTATGTGTATCGATGTCATGAATCCTCTCTCATGATGAAGGGTTTTATTTTCTTGTTTTTACTCGTTCCTTATTCCAGTATTCAGATAATTCTTAAAAGTATGTATTAAAAAGATTTAGGTACTGTGGATTTATTTATTTTTCGTGGATTAAGGAAAACTTGCATGTTTATGGATATTAAATTTCAGGGTTCTTTTGAAGTCTGCCTACAAACCTGTATAAAATATGTCATTGTTCGAACAATTCATTTCTTGGTTAACTTGAATCCATGAATATTGGCGTTTAACAAATAATACTGAATTCACAGTATAAACAATGATAAAGGCATTCCAAAGTATGTTCTAAGTCAACACACATTTTTTCTTAGTACAGGGAACCAGAGCAGCAACATCATCTGATAAATTACATCTCAAAAGGATTTAAGAAAAATTTGTATTATCTTATCATGCTTATTGACAGATGGGCTGTTAAATTTTTATTTTGTAATAAATGTAAAAAATATTGGATTTATATTTGAATTAAAGGAGATTGTTATATAACAAACATGTTTGGAATTAAATATATTGATTTTGGTTTAATTTCAAAAAGCAACCCAACAAACACAAAAATCAAAGATATAAATACAAACTACATAAGACAAACATGACAAGTATCAATACAATTTGTTAAGATCTTAATTTCCTAGAGTCTAAAAAAAATTAGATAAACTTATATATAGCAAAATTTATCAAAGAAGAAATATATATATATACCTTAAATGTTTTTATGTTTATTTGATATATAATTGAATATACCTGTTTTATTTTCAGGTGGAGCAGCTGGTGGAATGAATGGTATTTATACTGGTTACAGAGAGATTAAAGGAGCTACAGACATGTCAACTGCTGTAAAGAGAACACAGTAAGGGTTATATGGCATTCTAAGGCAACATTGGTTGAAACTTACATTTTGATTATATAACGTCACCAATTTTCATCACATCTATTCCCAATTGATGCTATGAAAAGTATGCGTAAGCGCAGATGATCTATGACAGATCTTAAATGTATGATTTGACGTTGTTTTCTGCAAGTTTCATTAGAATTGAGGTAACAATATTGTATTTTAAGCTCCAACAGCATCAATTAGTGATTTCAAGGTCAATAGATATTTTATTTTTACGCATAAGCCCCATCTGGTATATAATAAAAATGAGCAACAAAAAATCAGAAATGGAAGAAAAACGTACCACCATATGACTAAAAATTATGTTGAAAAGGAAAGAAAACCTACAAAACACTTTGACAGGAAGGCAAATTTATTAAAATTTGATGGTTGTTGATTATTTCTGAAAGATGATCTGAACAATTATAGGAAATAAAAATAGAAAAATTTGGGGATGGGGGTTAAAATGAAAAGATATTTTATCTTTTCACATCAGCCTCATAGGGTAGGTATTACAAAGGAGCAGATAAAAACATACTACCAATGGCAAACCAAAAAAAAGCACACCACAGAAAACTAAATATTGAACAACACCCATCCCACTGTTGGAAGACACATCTATTGAAAATTGTTACATGTTCAATATTTAAAAAAACACTGAAGCCTTGCTTGACTGAGCAATGACCATGACAATTAAAACTATTGGCAATGAATAATTATCTTTTATTTTATTATTACTTAAAAAACATTCCACGAATTAACATATTCCACAAAATGTCTTTTTTCCCTATCAATGAAAATTTGATACACACGGTGGGAAAAATAAACCCACATAACAGCCGTTTGCAATGCAGTCTGATTATTTTTCTCACAGCATATATTATTTACTACTTTTTATTTTACAGGATGTTAAATTTTATAGGTAAAAGAGGAGCAGCATCAGCACAGTCAGTAGGTGTAATAGGTAGGTTAATTGTCTTACCGTGGAATGAACAGAGTCAATAGGGGGCATTTAATGTAGCCTTATCCCATAATCAGCTTTTGGAAAGGAGACAAGTTATCTCCTGACACATATCAAGATAATACTTGTCAAATGTTGAACTGTTGTTACTGATATATGAAATGACATTTTCAAATATTATTTGATTTGGAGAGGGTGCTGCACCTTGTTTTGGAAAATAAGTTGAGTTCTTTGAAATAAATACTTTCAATTTTTGATTTGTAATTTTTGGCTAAATGGGAGTCATATTTTTAAACCACTGTCAAGGAAACGATGATAGTCCGTCGGAAGGGGACGATAAATGGCTGACCCGTGTTAAGAGAGAGCCATATCTCTTGCACGTTAAAGACACCCTTGTAGATTTCGTAAAAGAGTAGGCTAATGCCGCTACAAGGCAGCACTCGCACCCGCAAAGTGGAAAGGGATTAATATAAGTTGCAAAACTTGTTTCCCAATCCACTATAAATAAATATGTTTAAACTAAACCACTGTCAGCTTTTTTGCTTTAAAGAGTATGGCCATTAAATGCTTTAATAATGATACTTTTGAATGTAATTAAAAACTTGGTTTGTTGTCATTTGTACAATGTTGTACAGCTTCTTGTTTTATTTTAAGTCATATTCTGTTTGTTAGGAGGTGTTCCACAGTCCAGTATATTTTACAACAAATGTGAAGAATTTTTATAAGCTAATTTCCTAATGCATGTAGAGTAAGACTTTGAAATTTGCTGGCTTTGTTTGTATATTTTACAATTGTAATTGGGATAACATTAAATCAAATTAAAATATAGTATGCACAGGTTTAACTTTGCCCTTCTATATTGTTTACAGATGTTGAAATCTTAATTACAATGATTGAGCTAAAGTTTATACAAACAAAGCAAGCAAGCAAAGCAAAGTCTTGCTCTACATACAATAGGAAATTGGCTCTAAAACTTTTTTTTACCATTTATCAACACAATTTACATACACTCCAATGTGTTAAAATCGGACAACCCAATTTTTTTCACATGGGGAATTTCATGTTATGAAAGCTATATAGATCATTCATTGCTGAAAAATAAACACAAAAAAAGTTATTTGAATATAATTTAAAAAATAGGTTCATTTTGATAATGGTAATTGTACACTTTGATGCACCATGACTAAACATCTAGGAGTAGATAATTTTACTCCTCTCCATCCCACATATGGTACAGGATTTATAGTTTTCCAAGTATTAAGATTATGGTGTTTTCTATTTGTAGCTTTGTTGTACAGTTTATTTGGCGTGGGATTACAGTTGGCTATGTATTAAGATTTAGATGCTTTCTATTATAGCTTTGTTGTACAGTTTATTTGGTGTTGGATTACAGTTAGCCCGAGGTGAAGATGATGAATACAATACAATAACAGCAGCAACTGCTACCGGTCTTCTTTACAAATCTGCAGGTAAGAACAGGTCCAGCAAAAAATGTTAGCAAAAAATATCACATTACCAGATATATCCAATTTCCAACTTAACATCACCAAAATATTCAAAAAGGAAAGTCCGTAATCAAATGGTAAAATGAAAAACTCAAACACATCAAACAAATGCATATTCCTGACTTTGCTCAGGCATTTTTTTGTGTAAAAAATGGTGGATTAAACCTGGTTTTAAAGCTTGCTAAACCTCTCAATTGTATGAAAGCTGCATAAAAATCATTTATATTGCCAACAATGTGTGAACAAAACAAACTGACATGATAGGTATAATTGTCAAATACAGTACAACCTTTCTCTCATTCCGAAATTTTTATTAGCTTGTCTCATTTATATGATGGTTAAATAAATATCTATTTAATGATATTCAATATTGAAAACTTATTTGCCTCTATCAACTCGAATGTTATAAAAGGAAGAGGCTTTAAAGAATAATTAAAATATGTCTAAAATTCATCAAATTATTTTTTCAGTCGCAGAGCCTGTACCCTAAAGTTCTATAAATAATGAAATAAAGTTTGGTTATCAATGAAGAGAATCATGGTTGATGAAACATTGATGCATCAAGTTCAAGTTTTATAAGATTTTTTAATTGTTCATGTCATGGTTATCGAGGCTACAAATTATCTTGTAATTAATCATTTTATTTTGCAGGTGGACTCCGGAAGTCCTTAATAGGAGGGGGAGTTGGACTTGGTATAGCAGCAGCTTATGTTTTATTTATGAAATCAGACACTTTCAAATCATACATGACCAGAAGTAGATAAAACTGCCAGCATAAATGAATGTGTGTATGGTGTTGTAAATACAGGAGTATATGAATGTGTATGGTGTAGTGTATACATGTGTGGTGTAGACATATGTATGTATGTATTATTTTCATGTGTGACTGAATGCAAGTTGTGTGTGTGTGATTGATATGAGATATGTGATGAGTTTTTAAATAGTTTATAATTAAACTGTACTTGATGTAAGGAATTTGAGTTATTTTTTTTTTTATTGTCAAATAAGTAAAAGATAATACTTGTTAACTTTATTAAAAGTTAACTTGAACTGTTGTCTTTTACTCTGTAGATATTAAAAATATTTCAATCTCAGTACTGTTTTAAAACTGGAAGGCTGAAGTTTATCATTACTAAATCAATAAATTGTTAAGATTTCCATAAAGTCTTATGTAAATTGTATCATTTTTTTTAGATAAAAAACTTTAAATAAATGTGTTGTAAGATTGTTGTTTAGTTAAATATTTACTCAATCTCTCTGTCTCTCTTGTCCATTGAGAAATAGAATCAAATAAAAGATTCATATACTATATTCCCTTTACCATTTGTCTTTAAGCAAACAACAAGTTGTCTATCAATAAATATTCATTTTAATGAGTTTTTAATTTGTAATGATATCTAAAAGTTTGAACTAAAAGGTTTAGCATAAGAGGCTTTTTCTCCTTTGCATGACAATTTTTAAGAATAAATATTTATTAAAGAGGATATTCATTATAGTTCCTATTTATTTATTATTTTTCTGAAATTTAGAATGACTTTCAGAATTCTGTGTGCTTTCACTGATGTGAATGAGATGTGTCAAACACAAATGGTTAACTTTAATTTAGGTTTTACATAATCTTTCGTTTTATATCACAAACCTTCATAGTTAACGCATTAAATTTTCAAAGAGCACTGATGCACTAGAATAACTACAAAATATATTCTTTGATGTTAGCTTATTGCATAAGGACAGGTTATAAATCTTATTTGTAGTGTAAGAAAACATGTATTATTTTCTATTCCAATTTTGATAACAGTAGTTTACAGATATTCATACGTTAAAATCCATTGAAAGACTAATTTTTACATTATACTGGATACCAAAACTCCCGTTTGGGATGAAAATTTCAGAAACTCAATTTTCGGCTCTCCCTTGACACCATTTGCGAGTATGGTCTTGAGGAAACGATGATAGTCCGTCGGACGGGGACGATAAATGGCTGGCCCGTGTTAAGAGAGAGCCACATCTCTTGCACGTTAAAGACACCCTTGTAGATTTCGAAAAAGAGTAGGCTAATGCCGCTACAAGGCAGCACTCGCACCCGCAAAGTGGAAAGGGATTAATATAAGTTGCAAAAACTTGTTTCCCAATCCACTATAAATAAATATGTTTAAACTAAAAACCAAAACTCCATATAAAGAACGATACATAGCTGGATCATCAAAATGTTTGACTAAACATCTTTCTACAGTTAAAGATGTGCTTCAAAAATATTGTGATGTAATATATTCTAGCAGTGTGTTAACCAGATAAGATTCTAAAAAATTGGAAAGATATACTGCTTAATCTTCGATCACTATCTTTGCAATTTTGCAGCAACAAACTGACTTGATGTTTCTACGCTTAACACTACTATTCCTGATGCTCAGTTAAAAGATCGACTTCACCATCTCAATAAATAGAGCTTTTTCTTTAAAAAAAAATGAAAATCGCCGATAAAAATTTCTTGTTTTGGGTTACAATAAAATATATTTTGTGAAAAACCACACTGAATCTACCAGAAAATATACTGAAGATGATAATATCAAAATGCAGGACCTTTTGATCGACAATATATTTGGATATGGATTTTGGAGGATTCATATTTCAACTGACAGTTGTTATTCCAATGGGTACTAATTGTGCACCTCTACTAGCCGATTTGTTTTTGTATTGTATCAAGCAGAATTTATTTAAAACCTTCTAAATAAACTCATCATAGATACCAGGACTAAATTTAGTATATACGCCAGATGCTGTTTCGCCTACAAAAGACTTGTCAGTTACGCTCAAATCCAGTTGAAGAGCATTGAGGACCAAAATTCCTAAAAGTTTTGCCAAATACAGCTAAGGTTATCTATGACTGAGGTAGAAAAGCCTTAGTTTATAGCTCATCTGGCCCAAAGGGCGAAGTGAGCTTCTCCCATCACTTTGCGTCCGGCTTACGTCATTGTTAACTTTTACAAAAATCTTCTCCTCTGAGAAGGCCACTTTGCCACTTGAACTTGGCCACAATCATCATTGGGGAATCTAGTTTAAAAAATGTGTCCATTGACCTGGTCAACCAACCAATATGGCCGCCACGGCTTAAAATAGAACATAGGGGTAAAATGCAGTTTTGGGCTTATGACTGAAAAACCAAAGCATTTAGAGCAAATCTGACATGGGGTTAAATTGTTCATCAGGCCAAGATCTATCTGCCCTGAAATTTTTAGATGAAGCGAACATCCTGTTGTTAGGTTGCTGCCCCTGAATTGGTAATTTTAAGGAAATTTTGCTGTTTTGGGTTATTATTTTGAATATTTTTATAGATAGAGATAAACTGTAAACAGCAATAATGTTCAGCAAAGTAAGATCTACAAATAAGTCAACGTGACCGAAATTGTCAGTTGACGCCTTTAGGAGTTATTGCTCTTTATAGTCAATTTTTTAACCATTTTTCGTAAATCTTAGTAATCTTTTACAAAAATTTTCTCCTCTAAACTACTGGGCCAAACTTAACCAAACTTGGCCACAATCATCATTGGGGTATCTAGTATTCAAAATGTGTTGCTTGACCCGGCCAACCAACCAAGATGGCCGCCACAGCTAAAAATAGAACAGGGGTAAAATTCAGTTTTTGGCTTATTACTCGAAAACCAAAGCATTTAAAGCAAATCTGACAGAAGTAAAATTGTTTATCAGGTCAACATCTATCTACCCTGAAATTTTCAGATGAATCGGACAACCCGTTGTTGGGTTGCTGCCCCTGAATTGGTACTTTTAAGAAAATTTTGCTGTTTTTGGTTATTTTCTTGAATATTATTAAAGTTAGAGATAAACTGTAAAAAGCAAAGTAAGATCTACAAATAAGTCCCCTTAAGAAGTTATTGCCCATTATAGTCAATTTTTAACCATTTTTCGTAAATCTAAGTAATCTTTTACAAAAATCTTCTCTGAAACTACTGGTCCAAGTTAATTATAGATAGAGATAATTGTAAGCAGCAAGAATGTTAAGTAAAGTAAGATGTACAAACACATCACCATCATCAAAACACAATTTTGTCATGAATCCATCTGCGTCCTTTGTTTAATATTCACATAGACCAAGGTGAGTGACACAGGCTCTTTAGAGCCTCTAGTTTTAAATTTCCAAAAAAAATTAACAGTAGAAAAGACAAACAGAAAAAGCACCTTACGAAATACTTTAATTTTCTTTCCGATAAATTGATTATGTCATTGAATAACCCAAAGTTCAGCCAATACCTGCATCTCAACTATCCCAGTGAACTTGAAATTAAAGATACTACTTATAGTAGAAAAAAGTAAAATCACAAAAATACTGAACTTTGAGTAAAATCAATTCGGAAAGTTCATAATGACATGGCAAAATACAAAACGCATCAAAAACGAATGGACAAAAGATCTGTCATATTCCTGACTTGGTACAGGCATTTTCAAATGTAGAAAATGGTGGATTAAACCTGGTTCTATAGCGCTAACCCTCTCACTTTGATGACAGTCTCATCAAATTCCGTTATATTTACAATGAAGAACTGCTTCATACCTTGTTCCTTTCCTCAATATTGACAAAGATGGACGACTTCACACGAAAATCTATGATAAACGGGACGATTTCAACTTCCCATTTATCAATTTCCCATTTCTCAGCAGTAACCTTTGTATATTGTTTAGATATCTCATTGCATATTCACACTACATGTATTTCATTGACAGGAGTGAGCTCCTAACGCAGAAACTGCCCCAACAAAGTTATTAGGAGAACGGATTAAAAATGACACTTTAAAATTTACGGATACCATCACGAATTGGTTTATCCATACCATGTATCTTTGTCCTAACTAAGTATGAACATTTTAACCACGTGTTAGATTGAGATTTGTCATTACGTCGTCTGATCTTGTATTACCTAACGTGACTTATTACCGATTGTGACTGTTTTGCTGAGTGTGAATTCGCATATAAGACGTGTCACGGTAGTTTTCCATCCCAAATATGAATTCATTTATTTAGTTTTAATGTTATAATTGTTATTGTCATCGGATTTTGTCAAATGTCTTAACGTAAGTAGTTATAAATTTTATTTTTTCTGTTGTATTCGTGTGTTATATGGTGAAGGAAATTGATCATCCAGTTCATGTACAATCCTAATCTTGCAACTCCTCTCCGTAGACAAAAAGAGGAATACTGGATTAGACAATTGGAAACTGCGACACCATATCGTTTCAATGACAAAATTGATGGTAAAGGTATTATATCGAGTCCTTCGTGTAGCTTGGTAAATGTTCATCTATATTTTCATCTTTACTCCTCGACATAGACGCAGTCATGGTCATCGTCATTATACGTCACCTACTCTGCATGATGTCTCTATTAATGACTAGCTTCCATTCATACAAAAACAGTTAGGTATTCATCACATTCGCACGAAACTTTATTCATTACCCCTTTCAAATTTTCATTCTCTGTTTGGTTTATGTTTAACAAACCCTCATTAAACGAATACAAACTTACAGCTATAATTTCGGATTTTGCAAATCACAGACTTTTCAAACCAGTCCGCACTTGGAAATATGATAAAGAGAAAAGATTTTTTCTTAATCTTTCCTTTGCCAACAAAGGTCTCAACGGCGTCAACTTAGGCAAATCAGTTCAATCTAAAATACCTCCTTATTTCAAAGATCAGTATGTACCAATAATTTCTTATACCTATACCAAACCTATTGCAACGAACATTTATTTTCAATTTCAAACACTTTTTGCATGATCTCAATATTGACGACTTCAAGTCTAAACCTCCCCATTGCACTTGTGCTATTTCCTAGTTCACATATAATCCGGCTGGCCACGTTATGAGCGTTGACCTCAACATTGTAAATAAAACTTCCCGGCGAAATGTGTAATCTAAAGGTCCGAAATATCGTGAGCCTGAATCCATCAATTGGAAATACAACTTGAAAATTTAGATGGATTCTGTCGAGAATTATGCCAGGCAATGGGGTAAACCCGCGAAGGAAGACGTAGACACTCTTTCCTAATGGATTAAGGCGGTGAAGTCGTTGATATCAATTAGAATTGAGAAACTGAATGAGTCTATCAATGCCCATGCTACATCAATCTTTAAAGACCCAAATGTTGCAAAACACTTACACTACATCCATGACAAATATTTTGTTGTCCCCGCAGATAATGCCCCAAACAACATCATTTTTGTGTGTAAAACTCATAACATGATAAACGAATTAGGTATTGACAATTCACTTGGAAACTCAACATATACCCTCATGACACTTACCAAAGAGGAAATCTTGGATAATCATAGGTTTGTGCTATGTTCCTTTTGGAATTTCAACCAAAGATGAAGAACTGGATCTTCCATCACTGTTTTGAATACCTAAATTACATAAGTGTCCTTACAAACAACGGTATATTGCTGGATCTTCCAAGTGCTACAAGAAACCTCTTACAAGATGCTTGATTTTTCTATTAACAACATATTCGTTACTTTCTGAGGACGTGTATTTCAACAGACTGTCGGCATTCCAATGGGAACCAATTGTGACCCTCTTCTTCCCGACTTGTTTTAATTATGATTATGAGGCTGACTTTGCAATATCGTTAAACCCTACTTTCTGCTATATAGGTGACGTTTTTTCACTAAATAATTCAAAATTTGGTGACTATGGTGAACGCATCTATCCCATCGAACTAGAGATAAAAGTTATCAAAGGTACCAGGATTAGAATTTAGTATGCCAGACGCCCGTTTCGTTTACATAAGACTCATCAGTGACGCTTATATCAAAATATTTATTAAGCCAAACAAGTAAATAGTTGAAGAGCATTGAGGATCCAAAATTCTAAAAAGTTGTGCCAAACATTTATCAAACATTGGCGTCTGGCGTACTAGATTATAATCCTGGTACCTTTGATAACTATTGATAAGTCATACAAATCTAATCTTGAACTTCAACTTAATTCTTTCTTAATTTTAAGATTTCGTTTTAGAAATTCAAATGTGACGTGACTTAATGTGTGCGTAACTTGTGACACTGGTTCTGGCTAGCACGCCTGTGTATTTTTGTAATTAGTCGTTTTTATTATGTAGCTCGTCACCAATTCAGTTTAATCATGTATATCTATTATAAAGTTTTTATAAAATTTACTGTTTGCAAAAGAATGTATTATTATTTTAAATAATAAGGATGTTCTTTTCCCAGGCGAATAACTCTGGCCGTATTGGTCAAAACGTTGAGCGTCACGGATGAGTCTTGTGTAGACGAAACGCGCGTCTGGCGTATAAAATTATAATCCTGGAACTTTTGATAACTATTTGGAACTTTTGGTCCTCAGTGCTTTTCAACTTTTCACCTGGGCGTCACTGGTTAGTCTTGTATGGACGTAACGCACGTCTGGCGTATTAAATCATTATCCAGGTATCTTTTGTTGGCTATTATTCGTGTGTTGCTCTGTCCTTTATTTTCTCCAATTTATTCGTATTGTAGTCCTGTTATGTAATGTTGTCATTTCAATGTTATAATTAACATTGCCATTAAAGCGGGAGGTTTGGCATGCCACAAAACCAGGATAAACCCACCATTTTTATCTTAAAATGCCCTGAACCAAGTCAAGAAAAAGCCCATTTTTACATTAAAGTTCGTTTCTATGTGTACTAAATTTCGGTGTTCTGTGTCTGTTGTGTCGTAGTTCTCTTGTATTTGATACGTTTCCCTCAGTTTTAGATTGTAACCCGGATTTGTTTTTTTTCTCTATTGACCTTTGAACAGCGGTATACTACTGTTGTCTTTATATATGAAAGTCTAACAAGAATTAACAAAAGATTACTTCCGCTTTAATGGCAGTGTTAATTATAACATCAAAATGACAACATTACACAACAGGGTTACAATAAACAAACAGATAAATGGGAGGAAAGAAAGACAGAGAAACAAACGAATAATGTCAAATTCCATTCAGGAGACACTTTACCATTTGTAAGGGTAGGTCAACGATACACAAGAAATCCAGGGAAGTAACCCTGGTACGGATCAACGGATACATTGAGTACCATTTGGCGTTAGGACCCTCTGCACGTTTCAGCATACGTTGAATTTACCAATTATGGTTTTTATTCAATTGGAGAGAGATACACCTATAAACGGTGTTTGAGAGCTGCATTGGAGCTCTGAACTATATTTGCTGATACCATACTGTCTCCCAGTTGGTTCCAATTTATTTTACTCTTGTCAAAGAAAGAGTTTTTATGTTGATGGAATAGTGATTAGTGTCTGCGAATTGTTCTTTACTGAATTCGTCCCTATAGTGGCGCTTTCAAAGTTATCAAATTTTTTGGGTTTAGTTTCCTATAAGGTTGCTTTTAACCAGAAAACTGTTAGGAGAAATAGCTGGAACCAAACCTATGGAAAGCCAATGGGGTCAAAACTCTTATTGAAAATAATTATCAATGTGTAAGTTGTCAATTGTTAACTTGTAACTTGTTATGTATCTTTGTTATTTCAAAATTCTTAATTCGTAAATTTGTAACTTAATGTATCTTGTTAATTTCAAAATTCTTAATTCGTAAATCTTCAATTTGTAGCTTGTATCTTGTTAATTTCAAAATTGTAACTTGTAACATGTTTCTTCGTTAAATGTCAATGCGTGAAATGTCGTTGTATGCAATTTCATCGTTGTATTATTCTGACGATCATTGTGACGACGGATGATTTATTGAAGAGTTTGAGCGTGTGGGTAAAGATCTCAATCTACCAACATATGATACATAGCTTTACTTGGTACATGGGTATTTGATGTGGTTGTACATTCAAATCTTATAAGGAGATTATATCAAACAAGAATCTCTAATCAATCCATAATATTGATAGATAGCCTCTAAAAAAATCCAGCATCTTGTATAAAATGGAATAATAAAACTTTAGAAGTCTTTGAAATAGAACAGAGTATACAACAACGCGGTACCAATAGAGCTGACCTGTACAAGTTGTATGTAAAACCTCTACTAAACCTTTTATGTGACACATGAATAGGTGGACTCATAGGCAATATTAGCTGCTATGCTCCATGTGCTGATGATGATGCTATCATAGCAAACAATCCAATAGATCTTCAGACGTTAGTAAATATTGCTGTTAATTTTAGTGAGAGAGAATGATACACTCTACAACCAATAAAAAACCGTTATATTACCTGTAAACGTCTCATCCAGATCGATTGAAATATACTGACCGACTTTAGAAACGCAACACTAGATTATTTTTGTTTTATTTGTGAATGAATGTGTCCCTGTCAAAAACGATTACTGCATGTTACAAACGCCAAAATATTTGTCAGAAAGGTCAACAAATTCTGTCTGACATGTTTGGGGTTCTGTTTTACACCTTCTGGTTTTGCATTTGTTGAACCCATTAATTGGTTTTGGCATTTATGCGGTTGAAACTTGAAGACTTTTAAGGTTTTCCTTCAGTCGATTCTTTGGCGATTCAGTTGATGGGAAACATTCATGGCATGAATCTGTACTCAATGGCACTCGGCAATTTGATTAGCAGTTGACGTTGCGGTCGTAAACATGTCTGGCAAATGACGTTGCGAAATCAAATTCTGTTGACGTTTCATTGTCTCTAAACGTTTATCTGTTCATCGATGGCCAGCAACAAATTGTCTACTTGTATCGTTGTCTGAAAGACAGTAAGACGAGTTTCTGAATTCATACAGTATGGTTGCAGCACGTTTATGTTTTAATGTTTGCAGTGTCCTTAAGGGGGTATTTCAGGTTTTTTTTCTCAGTCTTGGCAAAATGGAGATGCAACATTTTTAAACTGGTTTAAGGGAGGCAAATGATTGAAAGCACTGTTTCACAAAGCAAAACAACTGAAACGATCTTTCATGGGTTCAAAATTTCGCTTTAAGAAATTCGTGCGACTTCAAAAATTCAGTTTGTTCAATAACCACAGGTAAGTCAGATTTTGATTTGTTTTATGGAGACTGTTGATATTAACATTTGATATGAATTTGATGAAAATCTGACAGGAATTGTTCATATGAGAGCGCTAACAGTGCAATATAATTAAAATTTCCAAGGGGCATAACTTTTATTGATTGGGACTGATTTTCCAGACTTGTTCGATACTTAAGTCAATAATTGTGCATTAAACATTTGAATTGTCTACGAATAAATAATTACTTCTGTGGTAAACATGGTATATAATATGTTATAACTTTGGGGTAAACAATTGTCAAATTAGTAGTCAACAATTCTGTGGTAAAAAATGATAAAAGTTAAGTAAAAATGGTAAAATAATTATAACTATTTGGTAAGTATTGTAAAATTATGAGTAAATATTTCTTTGATAAACAATTGTTTAGTTTATAACAATTGTCAAATTATAAGTAAATAATTTTGTAGTACACAATTAAAAAAAGGGTAAACAACTCTATTGTAAACAATTGTCAAAGTCTAACTAAATACTTATGTGGTAAACAAATGTCGAAACTATCAAAGGGGGGGGGGGGGGGGCAAGGGGGGTCCCAATAGCAGCAAAACAGCAAATTGATATAACTCATAACAGATAACAAGGAATTAAAATGGACAAAAACAGATATTAAACAGTAAATGAAATATTAAAATAATTCGGTCTTTGACAAATCAGTATTTCTTATTTTATACGCTTGTTTACGGAACGTATTATGGTATACTGCTGTCCGTCTGCAGTTGTCAAAATGTTGGACATTAACTCAAAAACTCTTTAACCAAATTGCATTAAACTTTGGGAATTTTTTTTATAAATTTTAGATTTCAAGTTTCTGGGTAATGGGTTTTTATTCAATAAAATTAGTGGTTTTTTTCAGTTTTCCGATAATATCTCAAAAATACTTTCACAAAGCAAGGGCTTTTGGTAAAATGTTTATATCTATGACATGAGGTCACTTTCAATTTCTATAAATTTTATAAATTTTAGATTTTACGTTTCCGAGTTAACGGGTTTTATTAATTGAAAAGGGGGATTTTCCAGTTTTCACACATTAAAACACAAAAATGCTTTCAGCAGTTCTTATGAAACTTTGCTGAAATATTTATATCTATTGTTGTAAACTCCCTTTCAATTTTTATTAATTTTAGATTTTATGTTATTGAGTTAAGGGATTTTATTCATTAAAAAAGGTGGTATTTTCTTGTTTTCAAAACTAACTAAAAAAAATTTTCAGCAGTTTTAATGAAACGTTGGTGTATTGTTTACTAGTATATATATTCACTGAAGCTCCCTTTGTTGCTAATAAAAAAAATGACCTAAAAGAGTTTAAATATTCTGACTTTTTCTAAATGACCATAATTGTTATGCGTTTATTTTTCTACATTGGTTAGAGGTATAGGGGGAGGGTTGAGATCTCACAAACATGTTTAACCCCGCCGCATTTTTGCGCCTGTCCCAAGTCAGGAGCCTCTGGCCTTTGTTAGTCTTGTTTTATTTTTATATTAGTTTCTTGTGTACAATTTGGAAATTAGTATGGCGTTCATTATAACTGAACTAGTATATATTTGTTTAGGGGCCAGCTGAAGGACGCCTCCGGGTGCGGGAATTTCTCGCTACATTGAAGACCTGTTGGTGACCTTCTGCTGTTGTTTTTTATTTGGTCGGGTTGTTGTCTCTTTGACACATTCCCCATTTACATTCTCAATTTTATAAAGGCATTTAATGAGGTGTGTGAATTTTTCTTAAAAAGACTATGAGGCAAAGTGGTATAGAGGGTAGAAAAATCAAAAGCACCAATTATAAGCATGCAATTTATCAAGTACTTCGAACGAATGTTGACACTCCAAAAGCAATTAATTCCACTATTTTCAAAGGCCATATTTGAACATTGTTTTATCAGGGTTTTGATTGTACCAAGTGTACTAGTAAGTAGAATACATAGTTTAGTAGGGAAACAATGGCTTGAAACGATTAAACAGCTTTGTTTGTAATGAGTTATGTGCAGCTTCGGACCCAAGTACATAGTTGGAACTTTTATTGTACAATACATTTGATTCTGCTTTGAAAGAGCATAGAGCTGATAGTGGGGCGGCTTAGTACCGAAATTTGACAAAATCATGCAAATTGTGATACAAGCAAGGGATTTGGCATAGACGTTCATTAGGTAGTACTTTGTCATATTAGAGGGGTAGCCAACATGTTTTCGCTTTTTTTCACGGCGGCCATCTTGAATTCAAAATTGACATCATTTTGCTCAATCTTTGACATTGAAAAACTGTCCTAACCATTTTAAACGCTATATATGTCATGAAAACTATATGAAATACAATAAAACGATATGAAAATATGTCAAACAGACAACAATTGTAAAATATCCACCACTTCCGGTTTTGTCGAAAAAGTTCGTACACTCAAGTGAAATAATAGTGGTATTGATATATGATCAAAAATTTCCCTTTGGTATATCGATAATTATGTTAGACATGCTGGAGGATTGATCATTGTAATATTCTACGATATTTTCCTATGTATTCCGTTTTAACAGCTACATGAACACAATGTTGTACAGGTCAAGCCAGCTTTGTAACACTTACATCTACCAGAACAAGTTTTTTTGCAGCCACATTTGTGTAACTCCTGACAAGATGCAGCAATTGCTGCTAATTGTGTCCAATGAGGAATCCACATTCCATCTGCGTTCTCCTTATTCCATCCCCAATCACCAGGACTAGGTAGATGTTGATCATGTATGACTGCCTGTCCCCATCATGGCCACCTTGGTATGTAGCTCGTTTGGTATGCTCAAGCAGTGCAGCTCTAGTTGGTGGAATGGTGTCATACTGCCTTTGTTTGCGTGCAAACAGTTCAAGTCTGGATTCGTCGATGTCAAATGTTGTTGTAGTTCTGTCGTACATAACCACAACAAATGCCTCTATCAACTCCATATCAGCGTCACTGACCAATTCAGGTTTCTTACTTAATCTTTCAAAAACCTCGGTTACATGAGTCTATGTACCATATTATATAAAAGGTTAACTGGTTGTTAGAACCTAGTCCTTAATTGAGATCCTTGTCAGATATTCCTGCACGTATGTTTTCCTTTTTTGTCTTATTGAGAATTGTTTTAATTTAATATGTACATGTATGTACGGGAAACAAGGAACATTTTTCTCATACAAAAAATTAAGATAATTCTAAATACACATTCTTAAAAAAAACATGATTTTTTTTACAAAGGATAATCATAAGATATACTTGAATTGTCCTTGACCTCACTTCTGTGATGGGAATATGTTAATGCAATCCTTCTCTGAATACGGGACAAACATATTAATAGTGGTAGACCTAAATGTCCAACGATCTTGAACTTATACCGAATATTGACTAAAAAAAATGCTAACATTCCAATTTTCAATAACAGTTAACAGCAAATACATTATCCCAATAACAGATAACAAAAAAACTAAAACCCCAATAACAGCTAACAAAGAATAAGACAATAACAGCTAACAGCAAATATGTTTTCAAAATAACAGATAACAAAGAATTGAATTGCCCCATAACAGCATAACAGTTAAACCCCTTTGTACATAATTCTGGTGTATCAATTTTCAAATCCTAAAAATATGTTATGAATATATTCAAGTTGTACCAAAGTTCAGCATGACCTAGAGGACAGAGCCTTTAAATTGTCAACAAACTGAGATGTAATGACAGCAATGCAGTTAATAGAAAATATCAATGTCTATTATTAGTAGCTCTTATAAAACTAACTTAATCAGAAAACTTAACATTGAAAATTGGAAATTAATTGAAAGTCACTGGGCCATGACCTAGGACACAGGACTTCGATATAGTCGTTAAACTTATATGTACTGATAGTTATGCCTCTTGATAGAAAATATCATTGATCTATAACATGTAGTTTATGTCAAACTAATAACTTAAACAGAAAACTTATCAATTGATGCCACTGATATCGTGGACAAGACAAACATTGCAATTTAACTCCTAAAAGGACTATCCAATTGTTTCTATTTTTAATTGTTTTGGTAGATTTGTAATTTTCGATTATTTTTGCTGTTTACAGTTTCTGACTATCTATATTTGAGATAATTGACAAAACACACTAAAATTAGTAATAAAAAATGCAATTTATGGGCAATAAATCCTTAAGGGTAATCTATTTTTGTGGAACGCCACGACTCTCTATGTTAATAATCAGCATTATACGCAGTGTTCACAGCATTATAAGAAGTGATCACAGCATTATATGCAGTGCTCACAGCATTATATGCAGTGTTCACAACATTATATGAAGTGCTCACAACATTATATTAAGTGCTCACAACATTATATTAAGTGCTCACAACATTATATTAAGTGTTCACAACATTCTACGTTTTTTGTTGTATGATGAGATTGATGTATGATGAGATTTATGAATGATGAGATCATTCGGTAAACTTCGTTTTTAGCGGAAATTACCGAATCCATAATTGGTAAATTACGGTAAATTAATGCCCAGCAAACAAATTTAAACAGTTATTATTATATATGTGATCATTAAGGCAGTACTATGCGAGTATACAATATCTAAAACGGATTGAAATAAGTAAATTAAGAAGTATGATCAATTTAACCCAAGTTTATTCCAAACCAGGGCATTTAAAACTTGTTTTGAGGATTAGTTTCACCATATTCACAACTTAATATGTATATATATTTACTAGAACACATCCGTGATATCGCGGGTCTGTGACTGAATTAAAGAATATAACTATGCGTAAGTCTTATTTTAGTATTGGTATTGTCATCTGATAAAGTCATGCCGATTATAAGATGAAGTTTTCTCTGCTTTTAACATCTTTCTGTTTGAACCCGTCGACCTGGAACTTGTCAATTTAATATTGGTATTATTGATTTTGTTTGGAAAGGAGTATTTTTAATCAACAGTTTTGTCCTTTATGAGTTATGAATAAAATTGAATCTTTGATTCGCTGTTTTACGTCTAACAAATTGAAAACTGTACATGCTGTACCTATACGCCTTATTTTAAGTCCAGATTTTTATTATTCGTATTGTCATCTTAGAAAGTCATACTGATTAAAGTACTACAATCGGGAACAATGTGACAATGATTGAATTAAGTAGTTTCAACCCTGTGATTACGACCCGTGTATATAGCAAAATCTTAAATACAGCGTTTCGTGGTACTCCTGTCAGATGCGGAACGTACAGATAATGTAATAGTTAACAGGTGAATATATTATTGGTATCGATTCGACCCGGAACTTCTTAATTATTGGCAATATTAATTATGTGGAAAACAAAAGGGTTTGGAGTGATGTTATTTTTAATCAACAGCATGGTACTATATTAGTTATATATACTCTCAGATCAGTACTTATAGTGTCTTTTTATTGTTGGGATATACAAGTACCCGCCCACATGCACGTTCACTCTATTTTCTTGTTAGATCATATGTATTTATATTTGTACCCATCTAATGAGTTAATATAAAAAAGAAGATGTGGTATGATTGCCAATGAGACAACTATCCACAAAATACAAAAATGACACAAACATTAACAACTATAGGTCACTGTACGGCCTTCAACATGTAGCAAAGCCCATACCGCATAGTCAGCTATAAAAGGCCCCGGTACGACCATGTAAAACAATTCAAACGAGAAAACTAACAAGCCTTTTACAACTGATTTTCATAGTTCGTTCTTATGTTGTTCTGTTACGCCACTGTCCCAGGTTAGAGGGAGGATACCAACATCCCGCTAACATGTTAAAACCCGCCACATTTTGCATATATGTAGCCGTCCCAAGTCAGGAGGAGCCTTTATTTCAGTGGTTGTCGTTTGTTAATTAATGTGTTATATACATGTAAGTTTTTCGATCGTTTGTTTGTACATAAATTAGGAATATTTTTCGTTTATCATTTCGGGGCCTTCTATAGCTGACTATCCGGTATGGGCTTTCCTCATTGTTGAAGCTCGTACTGTGGCCGTTTAGCTGTTTAAAATTTCTGTGATGTCATTTTGTCTCTTGTGGAAAGTTGTTTCATTGGCAAGCATACCACTTTTATATATATACATGTATGTATCGTGCAAACTGACGAACAAACGTAGTAAACGTTTTATTCATCCCCACAAACTCAATTTTCATAAGAGATGATAACTTTAAATGAAAATGTTAAACAGGGTCTTGAAAGGGTAAATTTTTCTATGAAAGTTTAAATTTCTATATAAGACTGCTGATCATATTTAGAAGACAATCTTAGTACTTGCCGTGCTAAAAAGCTTGTAAAAAAATGGAATAAATGATGTAAAGTTATGTTTAACACCTACAGTGAAATGCTTTAAACTGCATTTTCCATATCTGTTAGATACTTATTCATGTAAAAATGCCAAATTCTGAAAATCGATGCCAAAAATGACTCTATCATGACATATATAAGCTAGCGTAATATGGCACCTATGTGTTATAGAAAGCTGACTGTTTTATTTAAAAGGTAATTAAGCTTTTTAAAACTGAGTACGGACTATAAAGTGGCACCTTGCTAAATTTCTTCAGTAGGAAATGAACTCGAGAATATATCATACAAATTTTCCTACGATATTTCATTAAATAAACTTTTTATTATTTAACTTACATTTTGCCATTCGTATTTCTTACGACGAACAGAACTACTTCAATCATTCACCTCTCAGTTTCATCTTTTCCTTACTTATTTCAATCAGTTTTAAATATTGTATGCTACCTTATGTTCCAAATGCATCCCTTCGTAAATTTTACGGACGCCATCACGAGTTGGTTGACCGTTATGGAATAACCGTTTCACAAATGGTATCGGATATGTTCCTTACGTCGTAACTACAATCCCCTTCCCTTTCATGAATTTGACCTACCGAATTAGACTATTTACCGGATTTGTAATCACATAAACAACACGACGGGTGCCGCATGTGGAGCAGGATCTGCTTACCCTTCCGGAGCACCTGAGATCACCCCTAGTTTTTGGTGGGGTTCGTGTTGTTTATTCTTTAGTTTTCTATGTTGTGTCATGTGTACTATTGTTTTTCTGTTTGTCTTTTTCATTTTTAGCCATGGCGTTGTCAGTTTGTTTTAGATTTACGAGTTTGACTGTCCCTTTGGTGTCTTTCGACCCTCTTTTATGATAACATGATTTTAATAACTTTTTAAATTTGTTTGCTGGGCATTACCGTAATTTACCAATTATTGATTCGGTAATTTCCGCTAAAAAACGAAGTTTACCGAATGATCTCATCATTCATAAATCTCATCATACATCAATCTCATCATACAACAAAAAACGTATAATGTTGTGAACACTTAATATAATGTTGTGAGCACTTAATATAATGTTGTGAGCACTTAATATAATGTTGTGAGCACTTAATATAATGTTGTGAGCACTTCATATAATGTTGTGAACACTGCATATAATGCTGTGAGCACTGCATATAATGCTGTGATCACTTCATATAATGTTGTGAGCACTACATATAATGCTGTGATCACTTCATATAATGCTGTGAACACTGCGTATAATGCTGATTATTAACATAAGGCAGTCGTGGCGTTCCATACATTTCCCCCCTAGTAAATATCTTTTGTTACATATCTGGTGTTTTAACAATTTACTCTCATTACAGCATTAGCCATAGTATCCCTGTTAATAGTTACTGAATTTCCAGTAAAACAGGTCAGTAAAATTTACTTAATTAATAAAGTGTATATTATATATAACAAATACGGTACGCACTGAAACACGGACCGGACCGGACTCCGGACCCGGACTTGGGTATGAAACCCGGACTCGGACCCGGACTGAACGCCGGACCCGGACTGAATGCCGGACCCGGACTGAATGCCGGACGCGGACTGGGTAAAATTATGAATTTTCTTATAAATACCTTTTCTTTTTTTATTAAGTGGAAGGAAGATAATTTTTGGAGAACTGTAACACATTATAGAATAGAATAGAATAGAATAGAATATTTTTATTTCCCAAATTACAGGGCCCATAAAGGGCATAAAATCAGATACAATTGATTTACATAATTAGTAACAACAGCAATAATAGAGGCATATACATATATAATTGGAATATAAGCATTGGTCAGAATCAAGCTAAAACCCACATATATATTGTGAATAAAAGAATAATAAAATTACATTATACATGCATATGTATTTATTTTCAAATTATTTACTTGACTAAATGTCAGTGTTCATGCCTGATCTCCTTAATTCAAAACAGTCACAAATATAACAACCCAGTTTTTCCATAAGAGTAACATTTTCTTGGGTCAAGAGCCATAAAAATTTAGAAGATTTATTTAAGTTTATAAAATTATAACAATTGTTAAAAATGTCTTGAAAAAAATCGTCCCTTTGAATATCATAAAAATAGACACTTTAAAAAATTTGAGGTTCGTCATGGGGGTGGTCCAGTGCGCCGTGGGACCACCCCCTGGATCCGCCACTGGAGGGCATTCTAATAAAAAAATGAAGCTCATCTTCAACTTTACCAAGTGAGCAATTAGTACAAAGACGCTCAGATCTTTCTATATGCTTTTTTGAATATCTGTCTGTCTCAATTTTTAAAGAGTGAGCACTTATTCTTAATTTACAAATTGACTACCTTAATCCGTATACTCCCAGTCCGGGGTTATTTAAGGTCACGGTCCGGACTCGCCTAGTATTATTTTGTTGATTCTCGGGTAAACGTCTTTTATTAATGTTTCAGACGATAATCCAGTAAGCAAAAAAAATGAATGAATAAAAATGATAAAGTTCGTTTCATCAAATAATTTGTGAAGTTTTATATCTCTATCGATGTCTATAGTTTGCGAATACACCTAGTCCGTGGTTACTTCAGGTCACCATCCGGACTCGGCTAGTACATGTAATCGATTCGTTAAATGTCGGATAAATATCTTATAATTGTTTTCTGTATTACATGCTTGATCAAAGGTCCCGTCAATATACTTTACGACAGTAAACAGTGTACATACAGTTAGTCGTCGTAATGCAATACACGCAGGTATAGTAAACTTCAAACTAGTCCGGGGTTATGTCAGGTCACAGTCCGGACTCACCTGTTCAACATTGTGTATTACATGGGTGATCGCTGCTTAAATGTCGTTTATTGAGTTTTCCGATGACTATCGAATAATTTAAGAAATAGAAAATGAATAAAGGAAAAGCAAAAAGCAAAACGGGAAAAAAAATTCTTTCAATTTAACAAATAATTTGGTATATTAATATACAATCCGTATACTCCCAGTCCGGGGTTATTTAAGGTCACGGTCCGGACTCGCCTAGTATTATTTTGTTGATTCTCGGGTAAACGTCTTTTATTAATGTTTCAGACGATAATCCAGTAAGCAAAAAAAATGAATGAATAAAAATGATAAAGTTCGTTTCATCAAATAATTTGTGAAGTTTTATATCTCTATCGATGTCTATAGTTTGCGAATACACCTAGTCCGGGGTTACTTCAGGTCACCATCCGGACTCGGCTAGTACATGTAATCGATTCGTTAAATGTCGGATAAATATCTTATAATTGTTTTCTGTATTACATGCTTGATCAAAGGTCCCGTCAATATACTTTACGACAGTAAACAGTGTACATACAGTTAGTCGTCGTAATGCAATACACGCAGGTATAGTAAACTTCAAACTAGTCCGGGGTTATGTCAGGTCACAGTCCGGACTCACCTGTTCAACATTGTGTATTACATGGGTGATCGCTGCTTAAATGTCGTTTATTGAGTTTTCCGATGACTATCGAATAATTTAAGAAAAAGAAAATGAATAAAGGAAAAGCAAAAAGCAAAACGGGAAAAAAAATTCTTTCAATTTAACAAATAATTTGGTATATTAATATACAATCCGTATACTCCCAGTCCGGGGTTATTTAAGGTCACGGTCCGGACTCGCCTAGTATTATTTTGTTGATTCTCGGGTAAACGTCTTTTATTAATGTTTCAGACGATAATCCAGTAAGCAAAAAAAATGAATGAATAAAAATGATAAAGTTCGTTTCATCAAATAATTTGTGAAGTTTTATATCTCTATCGATGTCTATAGTTTGCGAATACACCTAGTCCGGGGTTACTTCAGGTCACCATCCGGACTCGGCTAGTACATGTAATCGATTCGTTAAATGTCGGATAAATATCTTATAATTGTTTTCTGTATTACATGCTTGATCAAAGGTCCCGTCAATATACTTTACGACAGTAAACAGTGTACATACAGTTAGTCGTCGTAATGCAATACACGCAGGTATAGTAAACTTCAAACTAGTCCGGGGTTATGTCAGGTCACAGTCCGGACTCACCTGTTCAACATTGTGTATTACATGGGTGATCGCTGCTTAAATGTCGTTTATTGAGTTTTCCGATGACTATCGAATAATTTAAGAAATAGAAAATGAATAAAGGAAAAGCAAAAAGCAAAACGGGAAAAAAAATTCTTTCAATTTAACAAATAATTTGGTATATTAATATACAATTTACCTGTGCACAATCGGTGCAAATGAAAGATCGAAACTTTTAAAAATCGGCGTAAATGTCAAACACCCAATAAAACACGAGACTTTCATTACACAGTGACATAACAACGCTTAATTAATGTTCTCATGAAAGTGAACTAATATCAAAAGTGATTAAATAAGACTGCCAAAACCAGAAAGATATAATTTCTTGTCCAATTGCATGTAAAGCACAAGTTAAGGCTAAATTCGTAAATTTCGATAAATGTTTATGAAGAGGGAGAAAATAACAGTCATATATCATTTATAGAAGTAAAACATTGAGTCATAAGACAAAAAAGTCGCAATAACTCAAAATTTATTTATACAGTTTCTTAGAGAAATATAAACACACGGGCGCATTATTAAGAAAAGCAGGAATTCTATTTTTCCCTTTATGTCTAGAAGAAGAAAACAAACAAAGAAATATAATCCTCGAATGTTTCAAACTGTTGCGCTTCACTCTTGTTTTGAATAAAAATTTAATTTGCTTTAATTGATAATAAAAAGATTTTATTAATTTCCATAAAACAATAACGACAAGGGAATTATTTTATCTCTTCCTTACTTTACTTTAATCATTTTGGTCAATTTTGCGCTTGGAATGTGGATTTTTTTAAAACTATACGATTACTTATTATATGACAGTATAAATCTTAAAAAAATATTTCTGAAAGTGGTAATAAACCCACAGTCCGGGTCCGGCATTCAGTCCGGGTCCGGCGACCAGTCCGGGTCCGGGTCCGGGTTTCATACTCAAGTCCGGGTCCGGAGTCCGGTCCGGTCCGGGTTTCAGTGCGTACAACAAATACTTTCTATTAATACATAAAATAATAATTTTGTAGATCTTGTGTTGCTGATATTTTTTATATTACTAGCTTCTATCTATCTACAGGGGAAACGGTACTATTACATTTTCCCAGCATTAGGTTGGCCGTTTGTGTACCCAAGACAAGTGAAGGAAGTCAACTTAGGAGGGCTGTGATTGAATGTAAGGGTACGATATATTTTTTTTATTTATCTATGAATAACTGCAGTGTGTAAATTTACAATATAAATTTTAAAACCTATTGAAATATTTTCTAGAGAATTATTCGAAGAGGCTTCCAAAATTTTATAAATTTGGTGTAAAATGACGGTGGGTATGAATAACATAAACAAGCTCCGTTGCAAATTGGTCATGATATTATTTGGCTTCATTTTTTAAAAAGGAGTAATAAAGCACTAACACCACACATAACTGTTTTATCCAGGAGTTTATTATAAAAACTGGTAAATTTAGAAAATGTTAGTATTGTCGCCTATGGCAGAATAAATAGTACCATTTTCCTTACAGCTTACCCTTCCGGAGCACTTGAGATCACCCCTAGTTTTTGGTGGGGTTCGTGTTGTTTATTCTTTAGTTTTCTATATTGTGTCATGTGTACTATTGTTCGTCTGGTTTTTTTTTTTTTTTTTTTTAGCCATGGCGTTGTCAGTTTGTTTTAGATTTATGAGTTTGACTGTCCCTTTGGTATCTTTCGTCCCTCTTTTATAGATGAGCTAATAGACAAACAAATGAGGGAAGGGGGAAATCATAATTCAATAGCAGCACATTTCTTAAGATTTTAATAAAATAAAGAGTTTTCTTTTACAAGAAACTTCATGTCCACTTGTTCTCTAGTAAAACTTAGCAATACAAGTCTAAATGAAATGCTGGGCGCAAATTGATACGACCGCATAGGTCAAACCAGGAACAGTTCCGGCAAGTATGGACACTACATTCAAGCTTGATATAGCTCCTGATTTTGATTGTGATAAAATTTTTGACATAGCATAGGTTTCTAACACAGAATATTTGTGATCGAAAAACTGAAACATTTTTAATTGGACTTTTATCCATCATGGCCTAATTTCCAAAATCTTAATACATTTAGATTCAAAATATCTAAGAATCCCAAGAATTCATTTCTTTTAATTGAAACAAAGTTAAATTTTGGAACCTTCGGACACTATCGGGACCAATTTGAGGAATGGGCCCAAAATCCAAATTCTATTGTTATGATTGTTATTTGCTCTACGCCGCGTTAGCACATGCACATATCGCAGTCCAAATTCTTCATACATTGTCTAATTCAGCATATCAAAGAACCACATATATTCTATTGTTTTTGAAATCAAACAAAGTTAAATTTTGGATCCCAATTCGAGCCAAATGAAAACTTGACCCGAAATAAAAAAAAATATAAATACATGCTAAGATTCAGTTAAGCAAGAAAGAAAAAAAACTCGAATTCATTTTTTTTAATAAAATCATAATAATTTTAATTTTGAACTATGTGGACCGATTTGGAAACTTGGCCCAAAATAGATAAAACGAAGTTTAATTTTTTATCCTGATTTGGACCATCTTGAAAACTGGACCCATAATAAAAAATCTGAATACATGTTTAGATTCAGCATACCAAAGAACTATTAGAATTCGATATTTGTTAAAATCAAAATAATTTTTATTTTGGACACTTTGGGCCTTAATGCAGACACATTTGAAAACGGGACCGAAAATCCCAAATCTAAATACACGGTGAGACTTGGCATATCAAAGAACTCCAATAATTCAATTTTTGAATAAAGTTTAAATTTAGACTCTTTGAACCTCAATGTGGACCAATTTAAAAAAACTTAATAGATTCATAATACTTAAGAACCCCAAGAACTCAATTTTGGTTAAAATCAAACTAAGTTTAATTTAAGACCCTCTGGACCTTTATGTAATCCAATTTTGAAAACGGGACCAAAATTCAAATCTTGATACGCAGTTAGATTAGACATTTCAAAGAACCCCAAGTGTTAAATTTTTTGATTAAATCAAACAGTTTAATTTTGGACCCTTGGAACCTCAATGTAGACCAAATCCCGAACGGACCAAACATCAAAGAACTAACCGGTTAGAATCAGCATATATACGAACCCCAAGAATTTTCAATTTTTGTTGAAATCAAACAAAGTTTAATTTTTTGACCCCGATTTGGACCATCTTGAAAACTTGGCCCATAATCAAAAATCAAAAATCTAAATACACTTTAAGATTCAGAATATTAAAAAAAATGAGAATTGACTTTTTGTTCAAATCAAACTAAGTTTTATTTTAAACCCTTTGGACCTTAAAGCAGACCAATTTATAGACGGAACCAAAATTAGAAAATATAATTACACATTGCAAACTGTTTTTATTATCCACATTTGTATTTTAATTTCATTTTGTACATCTTACAACTGTGTTTTTAACTTTTTGATTGATTCATTGTTCCATGCTTGACATTCATAGTCAAATATTTAATGCATAGTTGGGAAGATCTCTGTTAAGTTCAGTGGTTAAAAAAAAACATGATGAACATATATACTGATGAGGAATGTTTAAGTATTTGAAGGAGTTATAAAGGTTATCTAAAGCATATTTTTAAATCCTAAAATTAAATGATCTTGGGGGAAAAATAAAATTCTAGTGTTATGTAGATAGAGAAAGATGTGGTGTGAGTGCTAATGAGACAACTCTCCATCTAAATAACAATTTTTAAAAAGCACACCATTATAGTTCAATGTACAGCCTTCAACACGGAGCCTTGGCTCACACCGAACAAAAAGCTATAAAGGGCCTCAAAATTACTAGTATAAAACAATTCAGACGGGATAACCAACAGTCTAGTGTTTTGTACCTGTTTTGTTCCTGGAATGTTCATTTATCACATTAACTATATCACTATGACCTCTTTCAAAAGCAATAATGACAGCTGACTTGCCTTCATTGTTACATTTATCATAATCTGCTCCTTTATCTAACAACATTCTCACTATTTCTATATGTCCCTCCACACAAGCACTCAATACAGGTGACAGTCCATCATTGTCACATTTATTATAATCTGCTCCTATGTCTAACAACATTCTCACTATTTCTGTATGTCCATTTCTACAAGCACTCTTTACAGGTGACCAACCATCATTGTCACATTTATTATAATCTGCTCCTATGTCTAACAACATTCTTACTATTTCTGTATGTCCGTTTCTACAAGCACTCATTACAGGTGACCAACCATCATCGTTACATTTATCATAATCTGCTCCTATGTCTAACAACATTCTTACTATTTCTATATGTCCACATCTACAAACACTCATTACAGGTGACCAACCATCATCGTTACATTTATTATAATCTGCTCCTATGTCTAACAACATTCTTACTATTTCTGTATGTCCGTTTCTACAAGCACTCATTACAGGTGACCAACTATCATCGTTACATTTATCATAATCTGCTCCTATGTCTAACAACATTCTTACTATTTCTGTATGTCCGTTTCTACAAGCACTCATTACAGGTGACCAACTATCATCGTTACATTTATCATAATCTGCTCCTATGTCTAACAACATTCTTACTATTTCTATATGTCCACATCTACAAGCACTCATTACAGGTGACCAACCATCATCGTTACATTTTTCATAATCTGCTCCCATGTCTAACAACATCCTCAGTGTTTCTGTTTGACCCGCAATACAAGCCAACATTACAGGTGACCAACCTTCCTTTATACATTGATTATAATCTGCTCCTATGTCTAACAGCATCCTCACTATTTCTGTATGTCCATATCTACAAGCACTCATTACAGGTGACAAACCATTATTGTCACATTTATTATAATCTGCTCCTATGTCTAACAACATTCTTACTATTTCTGTATGTCCATATCTACAAGCACTCATTACAGGTGACCAACCATTATTGTTACATTTATTATAATCTGCTCCTATGTCTAACAACATTCTCACTATTTCTGTATGTCCATGTCTACAAGCACTCATTACAGGTGACCAACCATTATTGTTACATTTATTATAATCTGCTCCTATGTCTAACAGCATCCTCACTATTTCTGTATGTCCATATCTACAAGCACTCATTACAGGTGACCAACCATTATTGTCATATTTATTATAATCTGCTCCTATGTCTAACAACATTCTTACTATTTCTGTATGTCCATATCTACAAGCACTCATTACAGGTGACCAACCATTATTTTTACATTTATTATAATCTGCTCCTATGTCTAACAACATTCTCACTATTTCTGTATGTCCATATCTACAAGCACTCTTTACAGGTGACCAACCATCATTGTCACATTTATTATAATCTGCTCCTATGTCTAACAACATTCTCACTATTTCTGTATGTCCATTTCTACAAGCAATATTTACAGGTGACCAACCATCATTGTCACATTTATTATAATCTGCTCCTATGTCTAACAACATTCTCACTATTTCTGTATGTCCATAATTACAAGCACTCTTTACAGGTGACCAACCATCATTGTCACATTTATTATAATCTGCTCCTATGTCTAACAACATTCTCACTATTTCTGTATGTCCATATCTACACGCACTGTTTACAGGTGACCAACCATCATTGTCACATTTATTATAATCTGCTCCTATGTCTAACAACATTCTCACTATTTCTGTATGTCCATATCTACACGCACTGTTTACAGGTGACCAACCATCATTGTCACATTTATTATAATCTGCTCCTATGTCTAACAACATTCTCACTATTTCTGTATGTCCATATCTACAAGCACTGTTTACAGGTGACCAACCATCATTGTCACATTTATTATAATCTGCTCCTATGTCTAACAACATCTTTACTATTTCTGCCCAACCGTCTTGAGCAGCTATATATAGCGGTGATGTCTCATCACTACTGCATTGATTTACATCAACACCATTATTAATACACCAATTAATCATGTGAATGTCACCATCAAAACATGACAGAAACAGAGCAGTATCATTGTTATATACATCACAGGTGAGTGCTAATTGTGTCTGGTAAGATACATCCAGTTTATTCAAAACACATAGAAATCTCTGTCTGAAGTGAGGAATGTTCATATTTATGTTACAAAACACATCATTTACTTTGCCTTTTGACCAGTCATCAATCATTCTTTCCATGTACATGTCATGATACTTAGGAGGTACAATTGTTATAAACTGATCAACATTGTTTTGTTTATCTAACAAAAATCTTTCCATGATCAAACAACTATCTGCATTCTTTATCAAGCAGCTGATTATTTTCTGTCCAAAGTAATACACCAGAAAGTCGAATATTTTATCATGTATAGTTTTGTATGTGTTTTGTTCCTTTTTTAGAAATGTATGTGTAAGTGAGTTTAGTTCATCCTGTAAAGTAAGCCTTGATGTCCCTCTATCCAGTTTACATGCCTCACACGTGTCCTCAATCATAGATCTTGTTTCTTTGTTCATATCCTCTGTTAATATCTCTTCATTCAGATTGTTGTTAAATATGACACATAGAGCCAAAGCACAGTATTTACTAGAAAATCCTTTTTTCTGTAGTTTGTCAATCTCTGCTTCATAAACTGTAAATGGGCTCTGGAAAAATTCTTTGATATTAAGTGCAGGATTTTCATGATACAATTTACATAAAAGAGGGAAACAATCATATAAATCATAATAATCTAAAATCTCAGGAGCTTTAGTTTTCAGATATAACCCAGCTATTGACTCCTTTTCAGCTTTTGTCAAGCACATGTTATCTGATAAAATGTTGCAAACACATGATTTGAAAACTGATAAAGATTCAAATTTGTCATCCTGATACACTTGTAATCGACACGCTGCTATTATCTTAGCATGTGTATTCGAAAGGATATTTTTTACTCGCTCCATGACTGGTTCCCAAAGTTTTATGTCGGTCTGGTTTAAAGAAAAGTTTCCGCATAAATCATCAATAACAAACAATGTTTTCTGATTTGGATTATAAAACTTAACAATGTCACCTGGATCTGTAACTGGTAGTACATCGTACCCTTCGTTTGTCATTTGTAAAGACACATGTCGGAGTATTGCCGTCTTACCAACACCAGAACTAGCAGCAATAGTCACACAACTGTTCTCCTTTATACATTTCAGTACATGTTTTGTAGCTTCTGTTGTTATAAACATCTGGTCATTATCCTTCCACTCCATAAGAATCTGACTAATTTGTGCTGAAATATAAATAAATTAATTACTTTCCTTATTCAGATTAGTCTGCAGTTCATATGCTTTTTGCAGTTTAAAGCAATTTATTCAGTGCAAATACTTAAACTGTTTTATGCGCAAATTCTCCTTACCTAAGGGTATAAATCATTTTTTTTTTCTAATATAGGATTTCGCTATATTTTTTTATAAATGAAGTTTATCATATACTTAACAGAAAAATGAAATAAAAAAATGGGGTCACCTTTCATTTTACTCACAATCTGCTTCTGGAAGAAGCATACATTTTTGTTAATGTCCTTTTTTTTCTGTTGAGCTAATAGGAGAAATAGAGGTAATATCAAAATAAAAAAATAACTTAATTACAGAAATCGCTTAAATTTTTACAATTATTTAGTTTATGTTCAGCTTATTTGAAAACAATAATAAAAAATATAGGTCACCGATGAGTTAAAAAAGATATTTCAAATTTCATGCCAAAAAATGGCATTTTTGCACCAAAGGCAGATAATTGCGAGCTTTTTCAATGATATAAACTTTTTGAAAGTCATCTGGGGCCAAACCGAATCGGTTTTTTTGGATTGATTTCTGTACCATATAATAAAGTAATAAATTATAGTGTTATAAATAAAATTTGTAATGAAAAAATAAAGGTTTAATTTTTTGCTGAAATTTTTGTACCCACGAGCCACCTTAATTCCAAATTGTGTTGGTCTTTTTTTCTGATGTTGTTTGTTTGCTGTATCTTGAACCTGTACTCCACTTCTTTTGTTTAATTTTGTTTAGTTAATAACATATTCTGTTTAGTGAAAGAGATTTGAATGTCTTCTTGGTATCTTCCGTCTCTTTTATACCGAACTTTAAACAAGGCTTATTATGATGACAGTGATTTTTGTAAAAGTTTACGGACGACGGACGACAGATTTTGTTTAGTTAATAACAGATTCTGTTTAATGAAAGAGATTTGAATGTCTTCTTGGTATCTTCCGTCTCTTTTATACCGAACTTTAAACAAGGCTTATTATGATGACAGTGATTTTTGTAAAAGTTTACGGACGACGGACGACAGATTTTGTTTAGTTAATAACAGATTCTGTTTAATGAAAGAGATTTGAATGTCTTCTTGGTATCTTCCGTCTCTTTTATCCCGAACTTTAAACAAGGCTTATTATGATGACAGTGATTTTTGTAAAAGTTTACGGACGACGGACGACAGATTTTGTTTAGTTAATAACAGATTCTGTTTAATGAAAGAGATTTGAATGTCCTCTTGGTATCTTCCGTCTCTTTTATCCCGAACTTTAAACAAGGATTATTATGATGACAATGATAAACATACTGAGATGTCTTGTCTAATAAATATATATAATTTGTGTTAAAAGTCATCACGATAAAAGTATAATATAAATCTTTACTTTATAAATGAGCCAGAGATAAACGGACATGTTACTTATTATGAGTGAGAAATTCATATGAAACCTAAACAAAGATTATGCAATACAATTTTCTGCTATTTTCAAAAGAAATGAATGTTTGATACCTGGAATGAATTTAACATAATGTAACTATTTTTTTTTACAAAAATTATAACCCCAAAAGAATTGGTAAAACATGTTAACCCTTGCAACATGAGGAGTGCCACATGTGGAAAAGGGATCTGATATCCCATCAAGAGCACCTGCTCTCACCCCTCAATTTTTTCATGCTGCTTGTTGGTTGTTTTTTTGCCATGGTGATGTGAATTTTTATTATGATTATGAGTTTCAAAGTCCCTCTTTTTTTACTGGTTCTATAAACCAAATACAGCTCATAAAGTGATTATCTAGCCTTGCCCTTTGTTTTTCATGATAATATATAAAGTGTATGACCTTGACCTTTCAGATACAAATTCCAAAATTATTTGCGATACATTTTCTTAAAACAAAAATATCATTAAAGGTTATCAAAATGCCATTGTAGTTAAATCGTTGAATGTCTTTTTTATTAGTATTGTTCTGATGGTTAAATACATAATTAAACATATATTGCTATCCATTTTTTAAAGAGTATGGCCCGACATTTTATTTGACAAGGCAAAGCTTGGCTCAGACTGCTTGTGATGTTTTCAAATTTATTAGTAGTATTGTTATTAGTATTTTTCTTTCTTTGAAAACATGGTTTATATATTAGTTGAAATTCGGATTTGAATTAGCCTTCAGTATTAAAAACTATTGACACAGAGATATGTCTCATGTTTTGTAACTTTGATGGTGAAATGAAATTGTTGAAATTAATGACACCCTAGTAGATTTCGAAAAAGAACAGGTTAATGCCGCTACAGGGCAGCACTTGCAACCGCAACGTTAAAAGTGATTAATATAAGTTACATTAACTTGTTTCCCAATCCACTATAAATAAATATGTAAACTAAATTAAACTATACTGGTAATATTTAAACATGTTAACCCTGCAAATTATTCAAGGTTAATGAACCATGACTGAAGGTGCAGGGTCAATAGAAATGAGATTTGTCAATACTAATAAATCTGCATACTTAATAATGTAATATCATTTACCTTCCTCTAAGGAAGTAAACATTTAACTTCAAGGTGGGGCATTATTGGTTTTTTTTTCAGTGCCAGATAATTGTTTTTTTAGTGTTTTGATTTACTCCTTTTTGGAGACTTAAGGGTAAGGGATTTACTCCTTTTTGAAGACTAAAGGGTAAGGGATTTACTCCTTTTTGAAGATTAAAGAGTAAGGGATTTACTCCTTTTTGAATACTAAAGGGTAAGGGATTTACTTCTTTTTGAAGACTAAAGGGTAAGGGATTTACTTCTTTTTGAAGACTAAAGGGTGAGGGATTTACTCCTTTTTGAAGACTAAAGGGTAAGGGATTTACTCCTTTTTGAAGACTACAGGGTAAGAGATTTACTCCTTTTTGAAGACTAAAGGGTGAGGGATTTACTCCTTTTTGAAGACTAAAGGGTAAGAGATTTACTCTTTTTTGAAGACTAAAGGGTAAGAGATTTACTCCTTTTTGAAGACTAAAGGGTGAGGGATTTACCTTTTTCTGAAGATTAAAGGGTAAGGGATTTACTCCTTTTTGAAGACTAAAGGGTAAGAGATTTACTCCTTTTTGAAGATTAAAGGGTAAGGGATTTACTCCTTTTTGAAGACTAAAGGGTAAGAGATTTACTCCTTTTTGAAGACTAAAGGGTAAGGGATTTACTTCTTTTTGAAGACTAAAGGGTAAGGTATTTACTCCTTTCTGAAGATTAAAGGGTAAGGGATTTACTCCTTTTTGAAGACTAAAGGGTAAGGGATTTACTCCTTTTTGAAGACTAAAGGTTAGTGATTTACTCCTTTTGAAGACTAGAGGGTAAGAGATTTACTCCTTTTTGAAAACTAAAGGGTGAGGGATTTACTCCTTTTTGAAGACTAAAGGGTAAGAGATTTACTCGGTTTTTTGAAGACTAAAGGGTAAGGGATTTACTCCTTTTTGAAGACTACAGGGTAAGAGATTTACTCCTTTTTGAAGACTAAAGGGTGAGGGATTTACTCCTTTTTGAAGACTAAAGGGTAAGAGATTTACTCCTTTTTGAAGACTAAAGGGTAAGGGATTTACTCCTTTCTGAATATTAAAGGGTAAGGGATTTACTCTTTTTTTGAAGACTAAAGGGTAAGAGATTTACTCTTTTTTTGAAGACTAAAGGGTAAGGGATTTACTCCTTTTTGAAGACTAAAGGGTAAGAGATTTACTCTTTTTTTGAAGACTAAAGGGTAAGGGATTTACTCTTTTTTGAAGACTAAAGGGTAAGGGATTTACTCCTTTTTGAAGACTACAGGGTAAGAGATTTACTCCTTTTTGAAGACTAAAGGGTGAGGGATTTACTCCTTTTTGAAGACTAAAGGGTAAGGGATTTACTCCTTTTTGAAGACTACAGGGTGAGGGATTTACTCCTTTTTGAAGACTAAAGGGTAAGAGATTTACTCTTTTTTGGTGACTAAAGGGTAAGGGATTTACTCCTTTTTGAAGACTAAAGGGTGAGGGATTTACTCCTTTTTGAAGACTAAAGAGTAATGGATTTACTCCCTTTTGAAGACTAAAGGGTAAGGGATTTACTCCTTTTTGAAGACTAAAGGGTAAGGGATTTACTCCTTTTTGAAGACTAAAGGGTAAGGTATTTACTCCTTTCTGAAGACTAAAGGGTAAGGGATTTACTCCTTTTTCAAGATTAAAGGGTAAGGGATTTACTCCTTTTTGAAGACATAAGAGTAAGGTATTTACTCTTTTTTGGTGACTAAAGGGTGAGGGATTTACTCCTTTTTGAAGACTAAAGGGTAAGGGATTTACTCCTTTTTGAAGACTAAAGGGTGAGGGATTTACTCCTTTCTGAAGATTAAAGGGTAAGGGATTTACTCCTTTTTGAAGACTAAAAGGTAAGGGATTTACTCCTTTTTGAAGACTAAAGGGTAAGGAATTTACTCCTTTCTGAAGACTAAAGGGTGAGGGATTTACTCCTTTCTGAAGATTAAAGGGTAAGGGATTTACTCCTTTTTGAAGACTAAAGGGTAAGGGATTTACTCCTTTCTGAAGATTAAAGGGTAAGGGATTTACTCCTTTTTGATGACTGAAGGGTAAGGGATTTACTTCTTTTTGAAGACTAAAGGGTAAGGGATTTACTCCTTTCTGAAGATTAAAGGGTAAAGGATTTACTCCTTTTTTAAGACTTAAGTTGAAGGGATTTACCCATTTTTGAAGATCAAAAGGTAAGGAATTTACTCCTTTTTGAAGAATAAAGGGTGAGGGATTTACTTCTTTTGAAGACTAAAGGGTAAGGGATTTACTCCTTTTTGAAGACTAAAGGGTAAGGGATTTACTCCTTTTTGAAGACTACAGGGTAAGAGATTTACTCCTTTTTGAAGACTAAAGGGTAAGGGATTTACTCCTTTTTGAAGACTAAAGGGTAAGAGATTTACTCCTTTTTGATGACTGAAGGGTAAGGGATTTACTCCTTTTTGATGACTGAAGGGTAAGGGATTTACTTCTTTTTGAAGATTTAAGGGTAAGGGTTTTACTCTTTGTTGAAGATTACATGGTATGGGATTAACTCCTTGTTGTAGGCTATAGGTGACCTATAGTTGTTAATTTCTGTATCATTTTGGTCATAGGATAAGCGATTTACTCCTAGTTGAGACTATAGGGTAAGGGATTTACTCCTTTTCAAAGACTATACAGTATGGGATTTTCTCTTTGTTCAAGACAATACAGTGACCAGTAGTTGTTGCACAAATTATATTCCCTATCTTATTCATTTACAATAACACCTCATATTCTTATTTTCATATTACTATGCAGGATATTCAAATATAGTATCATCATCTGATGAGTGGAACTAAATTGTATTCAAAGAATGGAACTGGCTCTATAGCCGCCGTCATGTAAAATTGGCACTGTGATTTTTGTCGATTTTTTAAAATATATCAGCCGCATTCACTCGAGATGATGTTTTTCCATTAGCGGAAGAAAAATTCTTTCCGAATATCCACTACTGTCCTACATTTTATTGTGTTTGCACTGTATAATCTTGACCTTCACATTTTTCCAGATTAATTACATTGTAAAACCGCCATCTCGGTTTCTATGAGGATCCCTTATTCATGTGGTGGAGAGCCTAATATTGAAACAACATTACTTCCCTTGATAATGGACTGTGAGAAATTTACATGTAAATATTACTGTTGATATAAATTATTGATAAAAATGATTGTTTTACATGTCATAATATCTATCTACTTCTTGTGCTTTAATTTGTTGAATATATTCACAGATTTTGATAAATTTGCAACTGATTATTTACTTATATATATAGCTTTTCTATTCATCTTGCTATTGTTAAATAAGATCTGAGATTAATATTTGTTAAATTGCTTAATCATTTAGAGAGCCACAGTCTTCCTATAGAAACTTTTAATGTCGGTGCAATTGTTAAAATGCAACTCAATTCTGTTTTAAAACAGTCTACATAAGGCTTTTAATATAGAAAGTTTGCTGGTCTTGCACAGACCTCACCACTTGCTGAAAGACGACATTGTTACATATAGAACAAAATGTCTATCTTCAGTCTTGCTGGTCTTGCACAGACCTCACCATATTTTGGCACTCTTATGTGAGTTTTAACTTATTTACATTTGAATACTTTATTTTTTACAATATTGTTGATATTTGCTAAATTGTAATTTATTAATAAACTATGAAAACTTGCTAGTGTTGAGTATTACAAAATTAGATATGAAGGATCAGAGACTCAGGATTCCGATACCTACTCTTTATACAAACAGGGGTAAAAAGTTGACACAGAAAATACGCAACTTAAAAAACCCTCCGGTTACATTTACATAACATTCGTTACTCTCTGGTAGCATCCTTGTCATTGATGTGATACAATTTCCAGCGCTTTTTGCCTTTAAACAATAAAGATGATGAAAAGCTCTGAGAGAACCGAGAAAATAGACAGCATGTGGAACTCCACAGCAACACTTCCGGTAATAACAACGTCGGAGTCCACCATATAAAAAAATCTTGGATTATGTGAAGGTCAGGGTTATACAGTGCAAACTCAATAAAAGGTAGGACAGTAGTTGATTTTTGTAATGATATTTGATTCCGCTAATTGAAAAACGTTATTTTGAATGAATGAACCAAAACATGGTACCAGTTTTAAGTGACGGTGACTATAGAAAGTAAATTATGTCTTCCTAAAGTAATTAAACAGACGTCATATACGAGCTATTTTAGGTTTTTAGTGAATATAGGCTTATGTTAAGTACATTTTGGCTAAATTAACATAAAAAAATGTTAAGCACAAGCATTGACTGGTATATTTTTTTCCCGTTAAAAGATCAAGCAAAATATATTTATTACTGCAATATCACACAGATGAAAACTGTCTGGAAAGTTTAAACTAAGTACTGTCTATAGATTAAAAATTAACACATTTAAACCATAGGCTCTCAAGAGATTGTGTCGTTCACCTGACTCTACTTGGGTTTTTCATATAAAAAAAAATCATAACAGATACTTAAAAAATGATTGAATCCAACTTAGGTTTAATATTGGCCCAATAATGTAATACTAAATCATTGTGGCCAGCTTGAACAGTAAATCAGCAACAAAGTAGCAACACTTCAGCAGCACCTCATAAGGAACATTTATGACATGTTTAGTTTCAGTCCAAGCAGTAGTTCTCTAAAAGAAGACATTTGTATGTATTTCCAATAGGGTCCTATGTTAAACTTATTCCTTCCCTGGCTGCCATCTTGGCTGATGTATCAGCAACAAAGTAGCAAAACTTCATGAGCACCTCATAAGGAGCATTTATGCTATGTTTGGTTTCATTCCATTCAGTGGTTCTCTAAAAAAAGACATTTGTATGTATTTCCCATAGGGTCCTATGTTAAACTAAGTCCTCCGCTGGCGGCCATCTTGGATGATGGATCGGCTACAAAGAAGCAACACTTGGTCAGCACCTCATAAGGAACATTCCTGCCATATTTGGTTTCATTCTATTCAGTTGTTATCTAGAAGAAGTTCAAAATGTAAAAAAAGTTAACGACGACGACAACGGACAACGGACGACGACGGATCATTTAACGAACGAAGGACAAATGAAAATAGCTCACTTGGACCTACAGGCCAGGTGAACTAAAAATCAGAAATTTTAAGCTTGAAACATATTTGATTTTAGAAGCAATTTGGCAAAAAAAGCACCTTCTACAATTTTTTGGATTATTCAATATTTACCCCTTATATTCCAAGGTACTGTATCTTCTTGAGATGTCTTCAACTTTTTCACTTTTTTTGTCAAAGCTTTCTTTGCTCTCTTCAAGCCCTTCACTGACTTGTTCAACCTCTCATACGACTTTTTCAATTCCATTATTTCACCATTTGAACGTTTAATGTCCAGCATTATTTCCTGATTTGTCTGGTCTAGTATCTTAACCTTCAGGTCATCACACTCCAGTTTCATTGGTTGTCCGCCTAATCGGCTGATAGCCTGAAAAAGAACAAAGAACAAGGAGTCTTCATAAAAAAAAACAAGTTGGATTGTGATTAAAAATATCTAAATCTTAAAATCTAAATACATAGTAAGAATCAGCATATTAATGAAATATAAGAAGATGTGGTATAAGTGCCAATAAGACAGCTCTCAATCCAAGTCACAATTTGTAAAAGTAAACTATTATAGGTAAAAGTACGGTCTTCAACACGGAGCCACAACCCCAAAATTCAATCCCAAACTTTCTTTAAATGTATGGATTCATGTTGTAAATTTTCATAGAGATCCATATTCTTATTCACAATTGATTGTCACGAAACAAAACAAAAATACAAGTTTTCACCCTTTTGTTTTACCCTTAATTGTTTAACATCTAAGACAATAACCCCCAAATCAATCGCAACATTTTTTTGTATGGAACAATGACAACAAAGACAATGTCATACAATTTTTCCAATGCAAAAACTATTGCAGTTGCAAAAAAAGTGACTTGCAACAATTGCTGCTTATAATAAAAAATGGAAACCATAGAGCAGACAAAAGCCGAAGGCCACCAATGGGTCTTCAATGCAGTGAGAAACTCCCGCACCGGAGGCGTCCTTGTAGTTTACATTGTTGGTTTATTAAGTCAAATCAGCTGGACGAAATGGCATTCTTAACTATGAAATTTGAATTGACATAAGTCAATGGTACATGAGGACGCCCAAGAGAATGGGTTAGATTCTTTTTAGATAGTTTAGATGTTAAACTTTAAAGAAAAAATTAAAGTTGAGATAAACATGTATAAGAGAAAAAGAAATTCAACACTTCTCCAATACGGTTTTGTAATAAATATAGTTTAATGTTTTCATATAAAAGTAAATTCTTAGCCGTTTTGTAAAAATATTCAGAATTGAATTAGTTTCTTATGGTTTCTGATTTGAAATACATGTACACTGCATTCAAGAACTAAAGAGATAATAAAAATGCTGATACCAATTCGTTAATTTCCATTCGTTTGATGTGTTTGAGCTTTTGGTTTGGCCATTTGATCAGGGACTTTCTGTTTTGAATTTTCCTTGGAGTTCAGTATTAGTGTTATTTTACTTTTAACATATAGTGATTTCGAATGTGAGGAAAATCACCTTCAAAGACTGCCAGATGGTCCATGCCAACGATTGATATTTCCATGTCATTTATAAATGCATACCTTTCAGTGTCAGGCTTATTGGTGAAATTATTCTTACTGTATAGTTTGTATCCATGGTAACATTTTATTTACAATGAACTTACGTTAGTTACAGTATCCCATGCTGTTGTGAATGTAGAACAGTCTACTTTTCCCTCTTCCAGGTGAACAAGGAAGTTCCTGTAATATTTAATCCTGGCCAAATCTGAAGAAGGTGTGGTTTCATTATCAGATGGTAACCTGTCAAATCCACCATGAGGAGGACTGATATTGGTCAGGTGTCTGAGTAACGTTATTATTAGAGTAACGTCAAATGCTTTAGAATCAGGAACATCTAAAAATAAAATATATAAGATCATCAAATCGTTGAAGATTTAAGACAAATTAATAACCTTTATTTATCCTAAGAAAAAGATGGAAGATCACAGACACTTGATCATCTTTTCTATAAATAAACCCTATGTTATAAAAGTAAGATGGAATGTCTCAGAACTTGACCATTTTTATGAATAACCTGTATGCAGGAACTTCTCAGGAAGAAAGATAAGAAGTTAGGGATGTCCTACTCTACTTTCCGCTATATAGATGATGTTCTCTCTTGTTGTCTCTTTTTTCCATCCCTATTTCCATTCTCAATTTTATCTTTCACTAAATAATTCAAAACTTGGTGACTATGTGGAACGCATCTTTCCCATCGAACTAAAGATAAAGGATACTACATATACAGTTAAGTCGGCCTCATATCTAGACTTACATCTCAAAATTGACAATGAGGGTCGGTTGAAAACAAAACTTTACGACAAAAGAGATGATTTCAGCTTTCCAATTATGAACTTTCCATTTCTAAGCAGGAAAATTCCAGCAGCACCTGCATACGGGGTATATATCTCCTAATTGATACGATATCCCGTGCTTGCATTGCCTATCATGGTTTTCTTGATAGAGGTTGCTGTTCACAAGGAAGCTATTAAACTAAAAGTTCCAAATGGTAAAGTTGAAATCATCCCTTCGTAAATTTTACAGACGCAATCACCAGTTGGTTGACCGTTATGGAATAATTATATCGGATATGTTCCTTACGTTGTAACTACAATCCCTTTCCCTATCATGAATGTGACATACCAAATTATACTTTTTACCGGATTTGTTATCACAAAAGCAACACGACGGTTGTCACATTTAGAGCAGGATCTGCTTACCCTTCCGGAGCACCCGAGATCACCCCTTGTTATTTGTGGGGTGATTGTTGTTTATTCTTTAGTTTTCTATGTTGTGTCATGTGTACTTTTGTTTGTCTTTAACATTTTTAACCATGGCGTTGTCAGTTTTTTTTCGATTTATGAGTTTTACTGTCTCTCTGTTATCTTTCGTCACCCTCTTTATTTATCCTGAATGTAAAATAAAGGCAACAGTAGTATACCGCTGTTCAAAACTCATAAATCCATGGACAAAAAAACAAAATCGGGGTAACCAAAACTGAGCGAAACGCATTAAATATAAGAGGAGAACAACGACACAACACCGAAACGCAACACACACAGAAACAGACCAATCATCAGACAAAACACCACAAGAATAACAAATGTAACATGAAAACCAAATACATGAATTTGGGATAGACAAGTACCGTGCCACGTCTTATCTTAATATCTCAAAAATAAGAGAAAACACAAACGACTCAACGTTAAAATGCAACACAAAGAGAAACAAACAATATTATAACAATGACCATCTTCCTGACTTGGTACAGGACACTTTTAAAGGGGAATAAAAGTGGTGGGTTGAACCTGGTTTTAAGGCATGCCAAACCTCGCACTTTAATGGCAAAGTAAAATATAACATTGAAATGACAACATAATATTACAGGACTACAATACAAATAAATAGGAGAACATATTAGACACAGAAAAAGCATCAGGTTTAAAATTCAATACGCCAAAAACGCGCCTTGCCCACACAAGACTCACCAGTGACGCCCAGATATAAAAGATCGAAAGTGAAAAAAGTACAAAGTTGTACAGCACTGAAGATCAAAAGTTGAAAAGGTTTCGCAAAATACGGCATTGTTTTTATGCCCGGGATAAGAACATTCTTATTATATAGAACAATTCATGCTATTGCAAACAGTAAATTTTATCAAATGAATATGAAAGAGATATACACAAAGAAACTAAAGTATTAACTAATTACAGAAAACTAAACCTGAATACATAACGCCTAGATATAAAAGATCGAACGTGAAAAAGGTACAAAGTTGTACAGCACTGAAGATCAAAAGTTGAAAAGGTTTTGACAAATACGGCATTGTTTTTATGCATGGGATAAGAACATCCTTATTATATAGAATACTTAATGCTATTGCAAACAGTAAATTTTAACAAATGAATATGAAAGAGATATACATAATGAAACTGAAATATTAACTAATTACAGAAAACTAAACCCAAGTATATCACAAAATAGACACACATCTGAATCAGTCCCGGCGTCAACGTAATTAAAAAAATTGTGACGTCACATACGATGGCGAAAAGGCAGAAACGTTATGCCACATTTGAATTTATGAAATTTAGAAACAGCATGACGTCACATATGAAAAACTATCATTCAAAAATGAGATAGAATCAGGATTGATTTAGAACTAAATACTGATAATTCATTTAAACAAAATGCATATTGCAATACTTATTAATTCAATATTTCAATTCAATATTTTATTGGAAAGAGCACAATAGAGGCGTGATCCAAATACAGACAATTATAATATTAAAACAACATATAAATGAAATAAAAATTCATGTAACAAGTCATGAGCCAATTCTATGTATACATATACATTATAGACTGATATTGATACCATAGACTTATATTTCAGTATTATTATAGATTTTCGTATATTTACTTAAAACACACAATACAAGATATTTATATATATATATGTATATGCACAAACTACTGTAAAAGATAATTATCTGATGAAACGGTATGGTGGTCTCTCAAATCAAGAGCTTCTTCAATATACATACAAATAGATTTTAATTCCTTTTCAGACATAGGATTTAACATTTTGGTAAAATTTTCATCCAAATTATTTGAATTAATATCATTTATTTTATATTTAGATCTATTAATAGCAATTAACTGTAATATATATATGTCCAGTTTGTTATGAATCCAACTTCAAACGTAAATAATCGTACAAAATTTAATATAATTAATAAAGAGGAGGTGGTTAATTTTTCTATACGTCATACCTAAATATATAATAAGAAGACGTCAACACATTTGACAAAATGAACTATCAAATATACTTGATCACTTCTGTAAATAACGAACTATCAAATATACTTGATCACTTCTGTAAATAACCTTGATGTATCCTTAATGTAAAACGGAATATCAAATAGTTATCTAAGGTACCATGATTATAATTTAGTACGCCAGACGCGCGTTTGGTCTACATAAGACTCATCAGTGACGCTCGTATCAAAATATTTATAATTCCAAACAAATACAAATTTGAAGAGCCAAAATTCCAAAAAGTTGTGCCAAAAGATACTTCATCACTTCTATAAATAACCAATATGTATCCTTAAAGTAAAACGGAATATAAGATACTTGTTCACCTCAATAAAAAAACACCTTTATAAACACTTTGGGTAAATAAAGGCAACAGTAGTATACCGCTGTTCAAAACTCATAAACTCATGGACAAAAAACAAAATCGGGGCAACAAACCACAACCGAGGGAAACGCATTAAATATAAGAGGAGAACAACGACACAACACTGAAATGTAACGCACACAGTAACGGACCAAGCATCAGACAAAATCCCTCGAGTATAACAAACATAACATCAACACCAAATACATGAATTTGGGATAGACAACTGTAGCATATTAATCTATTGCAATAAAACATCATTATTTCAAATAAAATTTGTAGATTTAGCTAACTAAGTCCTTATATTAGTATAAAATAACATTCGTTTATGGTGGAACATTGTTTTAACAATTTATTAGCTACAATTAAAATTTGCTTGATAGTCCCTCTCTGTGATCACTAAAAATAGCTCTGGCTCATTTCCCAATCAATCTATCATGAAGGGAAGTAATTTCATGCAATTTTCATTCATAGACTATTTCAAAAATGATTAAAAGTTCTTTATATTGCTATGTAAAAATTTTAAACGTTTCAAATTTATGAAATTATATTCGTACATCAATTGTTTTGATACATCAATAACAAAAACTGAAATATATTGCATTGATTCATTTTGTTATTATTCAAAATTATATCAGAAACCTAAACATAATTATAAAAAAAAATAAACCATTTAAGGGGAGACAATTCTCGTATAACTTTTTTGAATTGGCACATAATACCACGGAATGTCACTCATCATACAAATGGCACATCCATATAATTAATTAACTGCGCAATCGTGCTCCACCTTCAATGATGATTCTGAATTATAAATATAACCAAAAGTTGTTAATCTATAGATAGTGAAGACTAATGAAAGCTAACCCACTGTAAAAATATTTTTTTGCACTTTTTTTAAAACTTCCTCAGAAAAATTCTCGAGCAACTTGACTTTAATAGCTCAAAATTAACGTTTTTTCAGAATATTTGAATAAAGTAGTTACAGATTATTCGCTTCTCAAAGTGTAAGACGCAATAAAAATCGTATGCTTGCACAATCTTACCGAAATACGGATTTAATTAAGTCCTAAACATTTTGACATTTCTTCGTATATTTTTTATCGAAAACCGGTTTAAACAAATCACAAATAGGTGTTAAGATCCGACTAAATACCTATTTCCCGATATGGTCAGGTAAAATTGCTAAGAATCTGACAAGTACCGTGACACGTCTTATCGCAATGTGAATTTACACTCAAAAATAAGAGAAAACAAGATTGTAGATTACAGAAATTTGGTCATTTCTATAATGAATTTTCATTTCACAGATGATAGTTGACATGTTTTAACTACAATAGTTATCAAAAGTACCAGGATTACAATTTAGCACGCCAGACGCGCGTTTCGTCTACATAAAACTCATCAGTGACGCTCATATCAAAAAGCCAAACAAGTACAAAGTTAAAGAGCACTGAGGATCCAAAATTTCAAAAAATTGTGCCAAATACGGATAAGGTAATCTTTGCCTGGGATAAGAAAATCCTTAGTTTTTCGAAAATTTCAAGGTTTTGTATACAGGAAATTTATAAAAATGACCACAACTCAACTATATATCTCAACAACTATATATCTCAACTTTTGCGATTCGCTCGTGAATATAACAATGTTTTATATTTTAACGAGAGAAAGTTATGTATTACTGAAAAATTATTACACCAGGGTTATTGATATTGCAAACTAGTCAAAACATTTACTAAATTTTATCATCGGTATAAGGACATCATTCGTAAATATAGCTCTTCATGCAGACTTCTTATACGTTTAGGTATTGCACATCCAATTTTTATGGCAATATTCTTTATAAAGCACAAAAATGTCAGTATTCACCACAGAAACTAACAAAACCTTAAAATAGGCTTATTAAGAATGGATATAGTTACGATACTGTTGTCAGGTCACTAAAGATTGCATATTTTGGCGTTAATTTTGATTCACTTATAGGGTCTTTGCATCGGAACAAACACATTTATTCAAAAACCAGTTGTTGGCATGACACGGGTTAAGTTCTTCTCATATATGTTATAAAAGAGGGACGAAATATAACAAAGGGACAGTCAAACTCATAAATCTAAAACAAACTGACAACGCCATGGCTAAAAATGAAAAAGACAAACAGAAAAACAATAGTACACATGACACAACATAGAAAACTAAAGGATAAACAACACGAACCCCACCAAAAACTAGGGGTGATCTCAGGTGCTCCGGAAGGGTAAGCAGATTCTGCTCCACATGCGGCACCCGTCGTGTTGCTTATGTGATTACAAATCCGGTAAATAGTCTAATTCGGTAGGTCAAATTCATGAATGGGAAGGGAATTGTAGTTACGACGTAAGGAACATATCCGATATCATTTGTGAAACGGTTATTCCATAACGGTCAACCAACTCGTGATGGCGTCCGTAAAATTTACGAAGGGATGATTTCAACTTCACCATTTGGAACTCTTGACCACCACGGTACCATGCAGTGGCATTGACCCAGTGGTGTACCGTTAGTATGGTACTAAACCCCTAACGGGAAGGATTGTGTCTGATATTCATATGATGAAATCATAATCTGTCAATCAGTTTAATTGAATTGTGGAGCTGGCATGTCAGTTAACTGATAGTAGGTTATTGTTATTTATGTATAATTGTCATTTTGTTTATTTTCTTTGGTCACATTTTCTGAAATCAGACTCGGACTTCTCTTGAATTTTAAATGTATGTTTTGTTATGCGTATACTTTTCTACATTGGTTAGAGATATAGGGGGAGGGTTGAGATCTCATAAAAATGTTTAACCCCGACGCATTTTTGCGCCTGTCCCAAGTCAGGAGCCTCTGGTCTTTGTTAGTTTTGTATTATTTTATCTTTAGTTTCTTGTGTACAATTTGGAAATTAGTATGGCATTCATTATCACTGAACTATTATATATTTGTTTAGGGTCCAGCTGAAGGACGCCTCCGGGTGCGGGAAGTTCTCGTTACTTTGAAGACCCCTTGGTGACCTTCTGCTGTTGTTTTTTCTATGGTCGGGTTGTTGTCTCTTTGATACATTCCCCATTTCCATTCTAAATTTTACATTATTGATATTCATGTCAACACCGAAATGTTGACTACTGGGCTGGTGATAGTCTCGGGGACGAAACGTCCACCAGCAGTGGCATTGACCCAGTGGTGTAAATGGTTGTAAATGGGTGTAAATCCTGTTCCCTTTCAATAGTGCCACACGTAGAGCTATAACACTCATTCTCAATTTAGGGTCGCAATTCTATGTACCGCAGTGTAAAAGACATATTCGGCCACAGACTTGTACATTTCTATACATTGTCGGATAGGGGATACCGGTGCGGAGATAGAAATAATTGTTTTCCACAAGTTACTCTCACAATTTAAACAAAATCAAGCTTTATGAACGTCAAAAACAGTACATACGTTACTGTCCACGGCAAGGTTTCAAATTATTAAAATCTCAGTCTCGTGTTATTTGAGTTATTTGTGCACAAAAAATTCTGCAGTTATTTGAAGAATTATCATACTTTTCAACTGATACTTGTAAAATGCATACGCATAGCACATTTTAAAAATCAGATTGAAACGAACTCTAAATTTCCAGTGTCACCAAGTCCAAACTATTTGAATTGATGTGTTTCTTAAACGACGTTTGCACTGCATTAAATGAAGTTATAGTAAACAAAACCTATTTGTTTTATTCCTAATATACATTATTTTAGCTGACAAATATCAAATATAGCAAAATTGTTCTGTTCACATTGAATTTGCATTTTTTTCCATACCAAGGATCATGGATATTTTTCATTTTACTTCACTGATTTCTAACAAAAACTTGAGATTGCAGCAATGCTGTCTCAATTATTACGATTCTACATATAAAAAAGAAGATATGGTATGATTGCCAATGAGTCAACTATCCACAATAGACCAAAATGACACAGACATTAACAACTATAGGTCACCGTACGCCCTTCAACAATGAGCAAATCCCATACCGCATAGTCAGCTATAAAAGGTCCCGATAAGACAACGTAAAACAATTCAAACGAGAAAACTAATGTCTGTTTTATAGACATAATTGAACACTTAATTAATCATAACATTTTATAAAGATATTATTGCTGGATTCATCTTCAATCTGTTTTTATTGGACACTTCCCATCTCCAACCTTTAAGATGCTGTTCTTTTCTTAAGACTGCATACAAATTAATAAAAAAAAGGTATATATATATAGATAGATAGACATTAATCATTTAAATGACTGCAATATGGTTTGTTATGCAATCAATTATGCAATTAATGGCAACATCGTTTGTCAGTTCACTTGAATAAATTGAGCTCTATAATCCCCAAAGCAGGCAAATGGAAACAAAGAAAAATTGTCTTAAGTTGTAGAAACATCATTGGTTCGTTTAAATATTTTTATTGATTTGCAGTAGAAAAACTTAATTGTTGGTGTTGTGATACATTTGATTTTACCAGTATTAGCAACTGGTTAATGATGAAGACTGTCAAAGTCTGTTGACAATATATGTCTGTCACAGGCTAAAATGTAACAGGTCGGCAAGTAAAGGAACATGAATTTTCACTTTGTTTGAAGTATAAAATACTCTTACACTGAAATCTAGGGAATATGAAGTTTCACTGTAGTCAACTAACATGAAACATGACTTACCAGGAAATCTCGGGAACAGGAGATTCCACTGCGATTGGTTTATTACTCGTTTCTTTTGAAGGTCTTTCAGTTTATTGAACTCTTTCTTCATAGAAGAATCTAAGCATGATGGAGCAAATTCCTGATCAAACAAAGCTCGTGCTGCACGAGGAGATATTCCCGTCAGTAATAAGCTCATTCTGACATAGTTTTCCTCCTCTTGTGAAAGTCTAGACGCCATTATGTGATGCTATGATAATAAAGTTGATAGTTTTCTTTTGTTCAGGCTTCCATTTTAATTTCTTTATTCAATGTTTATCGTAGCTATTCATATATTTGGAACTTAGATCGTGGTTGCACTTCTCATGATTTTGCAGTTGTCACCATCTAGGTTTCTTATTAACATATGAGAACATTTTCTGAAAAGAAAACCATAAATAAAAAAAAATGTGAAAATGTTTTGTTATCATTTACAATTAGTGCTGTCATTTAAATGGAAATGTTTTAATTATACCGTAAAATTTCTTGAGTGATGACCTTAATTTGATTGATTCACAGCCATGTCGTAGGAACTTTTGAGAAAGCAGTATTCCTCGTTCAACAAAATCAACATACTTTGAGCTAGCTCTAGAGTAACGTATCAATTGAGACACATATACTCCATATGCTGGTGCCGCCGGGATGTTGCTACAAAAAATGGAAAGAAGATAACTAAAGAAAAACAAATAGAAAGTAGAGGAGCGCAATTGGTACCCATTGGGATTCCAATTGACCAAGTGTTTCATATTTCCAATAGTCTGTTGGAAGACCAAACCTCCTAATTCAACAAATATGTTGTCAACTAAAAAATCCAGCATGGCAATGATATCCTCTTCGGTGTATTTTTCACTTGACTCTGTATGATTTTTCACAACGTAGGCTGAATTCCAGCCTAAAACTAGATATTTAAAACGTCTGGTGCCCCTTTTTGTTAAAGAAACATAAGTTGATGAGTTCTTTCAGTCGAGATTTAAGTTTAGTATGTGGAATAGTGGTATAAAGAGTTGAAGGTTTTGATGTTGGTACAATGTGTTAATGATTGAGATTGTAAATTCACCAAGAACTCTTTTGAATTTTTCAGTATCCACAACTGATTTACTTCTTGAATATGTCGTTTCGGAATATTTCTGACTTGCACGAGTATAGCAGTAAGAACTTTAGAAAGGGGTTTAGGGGAAAGAACACTTGGAAGAACCTGCAAGATTTGATTTTCAAAAGTTAAAAGTGTGAAATATAATTCCTTTTTTTTTGAAGAGTCTAAAATTTTATCTAAAACTTGTGAAGACAATTGGGTGGGAAGCATTTATTAATTATCTAAATATCTTGATTTACCCCAAGAATATTTGTTAAATCACAAATGTCATATACAGTCAATTATCATTAAAAAAAATCCGAATTAAATATGATGAAATTTGGCTTAACCAACTAAATAATGACAAACCTGGCATTGTGTAAAGAAATAAATTAAGGATCTATAAACAATTTAAAAATAATATAGGCCTTGAAAATATTTTTTGTTAAATAGTTATTAAACATTTAATGAGTTTACCAAATTTAGAATTAGTGCTCATAAACTTGAAAAAAGAAAGGGAAGACATGAAGGAATACCCCCAGATAAAAAGTAAAATCACAAAAATACTGAACTAAGAGGAAAATCAATTCGGAAAGTCCATAATGACATTTGTAAATTACTTTAAAACAGGAAGAATCGTACAGTTTTTAGATATTTTTAAGCACTCATAGGTCAATTGTGCTGTAAATAGCATACCAAACCTTGGTTTAGAAACTCTTAAGCAGGGTATAAATTTCCAACATTACTGGCAACTTTAAATTTAGATAATATCAGATAATAATAAACAGCCTGCTAAAAATGTGTATTTGACTTATTCTCATTAAAATATATAAAGCGGTACATTCTGAGGCTATCATATTAAGCGCAATCTTTGGTTACAAGCGCGCAGCATTCCAATGGAAACAAACTGTGCACCTCTACTTGCCGACTTGTTTCTTTATTATTATGAGGCTGACTTCATGCAGGAACTTCTTAGGAAGAAAGATAAGAAGTTAGCAATATCCTTTAACTCTACTTTCCGCTATATAGATGATGTTCTTTCACTAAACAATTCAAAATTTGGTGACTATGTAGAACGCATCTATCCCATCGAACTAGAGATAAAGGATACTACAGATACAGTTAAGTCGGCTTCATATCTTGACTTACATCTAGAAATTGACAATGAGGGTCGGTTGAAAACAAAACTTTACGACAAAAGAGATGATTTCAGCTTTCCAATTGTGAACTTTACATTTCTAAGTAGCAACATTCCAGCAGCACCTGCATACGGGGTATATATCTCCAAATTGATACGATATTCCCGTGCTTGCATTTCCTATCATGATTTTCTTGATAGGGGTTGCTACTTACAAGGAAGCTATTAAACCAAGAGTTCCAAATAGTGAAGTTGAAATCATCCCTTCGTAAATTTTACGGACGCTATCACGAGTTGGTTGACCGTTATGAAATAACCGTTTCACAAATGATATCGGATATGTTCCTTACGTCTTAACTACAATCCCCTTCCCTTTCATGAATGTGACCTACCGAATTAGACTTTTTACCGGATTTGTTATCACATAAGCAACACGACGGGTGCCACATGTGGAGAAGGATCTGCTTACCCTTCCGGAGCACCTGAGATCACCCCTAGGTTTTGGTGGGGTTCGTGTTGTTTATTCTTTAGTTTTCTATGTTGTGTCATGTGTACTATTGTTTTTCTGTTTGTCTTTTTTCATTTTTAGCCATGGCGTTGTCAGCTTGTTTTAGATTTATGAGTTTGACTGTCCCTTTGGTATCTCTCGTCCCTCTTTTTAAGGAGTACAAATTAAAAAACACGACATGTCTTAGTTTCAAAATGTGTATTTGTGGTTGCTAAGGACAGTAAACAATAAAATGAACATGTCTTGCAAGATTTTCTCCCTTCAAAACTAAAAAAGGAACCTGAAAGACAAAAGATTTGTGGTCAAATCTATCTTAAAAGGTGCATTTATGTGCTTTCTGATGTGCCATAATGTAGCACTCCACAGTAAGAAAAAAAATTAAAATTGAACCACAAAATATTTTGTCAATTTCTATTTTTGGCTATCTAATAGATTATCCTAACTGTTTGTGTTATACATGTGCATATGTTTGTAATCATTATCTTCGCTAGATTTGACTTTCAATAATTAAAAGGGTTAAATATAATTTCTTTTTTGATGAGTCTAAAATTTTATCTAAAACATGTAAAGACAATTATTCATTATTTAAATATCTCAATTTAACCCAAGAATATTTTTTTTAAATTAGCAAATCTCATTTAAAGTCAATCGTCATTAAAAAAAACTCCAAATTAAATATGATGAAATTTGGCTTAACCAACTAAATAATGACAAACCTGGTATTGTGTAAAGAAATAAATTAAGGATATATAGACTATTTAAAAATAATATAGTCCTTGAAAATATTTATTGTTAAATAATTGTACAACATTAAATTAGTTAAGCTAATTTAGAACTAGTGCCCATAAACTTGAAATAGAAAAGGGAAAACATAAAGGAATACCCCCAGATAAAAGATTTTGTAAATTATGTAATAATGACATTGTTGAGGATGAAATCATTTTCCTCTTCAATGTCCATCACTTAACACTGAAAGGTCCAGTTTCATTTTAGATTTATCCTCTAAATTTACTAATTTTAAAACTTAAAATGACCAATCTAATTTTGTATGGTTGGTGTCAAATGAAGATCCATTTGTTAATAACATAATGATTAATATTAATAGATAGTTTAATAAAGACTACAAGAGTAAAATTAAGTATTTACACATGAGTAGTCCACAGCTCTTTTTCTAATTACTAGTATAACACGGTACTTATTGTGGTCACTCACTCAATATATTTTACAATATATACTGCGTTTGTTGTCTCTCTTCTCTTATATAGTTTCAATAAAAAAAAACACAATTATTTGTACACTTTATTTCAAACTGTAGTCCTTATTGTACTGCTCCTTGGGGCGTCTTGAATGATAATAGTCAAAATATTTATGACGTCTTGAAAGGCTGTTATATTTTTTTTTTTATCTTTGACCCTTTGGGCTAAATTGACAAATAAAAATGTTGTTATTGTTGTTGGTGGTGTTGGAGAAATCTCTTATATTTTTAACAAAGTGTTATGCGGTATAGGCTTTGCTCATTGTTGAAGGCCGTACGGTGACCTATAATTGTTAATGTTTGTGTCATTTTGGTCTTTTGTGGATATTTGTCTCATTGGCAATCATACCACATCTTCTTTTTGTTAGTTTAGTTTAACTATTTAAAAATATTAAATGTTACTTACGTGAATATATATTAAGTATTTTAAACAAGTTTAAAACTGTGTTGAAAGTAAATTTCTACTTTCGATTTTATGTATAGTTGTTAGGTTATTTCCCTCTTTATATATGCTATGTATCGAAGCATGACAGCCGGTTTAAAGAGCTCTTATGAGCTCATATTATTTGTTATTGTGTATAAATGCAACCCGACTTTTAATAAAGATTACTTTACTTTATGTCATCTAGGCACATGACAAACTCGGCACATGACAACTCTACACAGTAGGTCTATTTACAACTGAATTACTTAGACAACTTTCTTTTCATTTATCTTTTACATTTGACCGTATATATGTTACAGTGAATTTGTATAATCAGTGATTTTGTAGAATCCCTGCAATTTTCAGGGATTATGTAGAATCACTGGCTAGTTAAGGGATTATATATAATCACTGGCTAGTTAAGGGATTATATATAATCACTAAAATTTTCAGGGATTATGTATAATCACTAGAAAAAACGTATGGGATTATACATAATAACTGAAATGAAGAAATAGTATTTATAAAGAAAATGAATTAGGTCAAATAATTTATTCTATAAAATCATATTTAAACATCATTATAAACATAAATTGTAAAATTCTAAGCACAATATATCAAAATGATTTTTTTTTTAATGTTAGACATAATGTATGTAACATACATATTAAAATAATATGCTTCACATCTGTTTCTATCACAATATCCACATTTGGAAAAAACTTTTCCTTACATATCGAATCAATTTTTTTTAAAAGAAAACTAAAGTGTTCAGTAAAACCATCTCTCAGTTCTGCCTGTTTTATCATCATGACATTTCATAAGTTCCCTAAGTTTAAATTGTCTTGTTCATTTGACCCAAAAAAACACAAAACAAATGTTCCATAATCTTCTTTACCACAAATAACAAGCTCTGGATTTACAAATAGAACATGAATATCCATGTGATGCTGCCTTTTAAGCAACACACAATACATGTAAAGTTATCGCTATAAAGGGAATGTTGATTATTATCAATTTTGACGTCTTCAACTTTATCTCGAAACCCTGTGTTGGTTATATCTTAGAGATTATCCTCTGTGTTTAAACGCAGAATTATTTCATCTTGCAAGGAATTTGAAAGAAAAAAATATAATTTGTTTATATTGTTTAATTTTTTTAACAAACAAAGGATCCTTAAATTATTGATAATCCCTGAAATCATATTAGGGAGTATGTAGTATAGAGGAAATTAAAATGTTCAGTGATTATGTAAAATCACTGGTCATTTTCAGGGATTATATATAATTACTATTCTAATATGACGTCCTTATTACGCTTTGTTAACAAAGCCGTGTTCTAATGAGCACAAAAAATATGTTTGACACATGCGCACGGATTTTAAATATTAACGTTATTTCCATCGTTATCCTTTTAAATATTTACATTTAAGCAGCTAACATAAACTTTTATTATATATTTTTATCAAACAACATATATTTATCCTGGTCGTAGTTTTTAAACTAATCAAATATAAATATATTGTATTTGTCATGTTAGAATCGAAATAATTCCTTCATGTCATGCTCTATGCTCATTTTAACATGGGTAGGCATTATATTTGACCACATTTTACATCTCGCTAACGCTCAGTGTAAAATATCGACAAATATAATGCCTACCCATGTTAAAATGAGCATAGAGCATGACATGAAGGAATTATTTCTTAAATGATTTCAGTGATTCTACATATTCCCTGAAAAATCAGGGATTCTACATATTCCCTGAAAAATCAGGGATTCTACATATTCCCTGATTATACAAATTCACTGTAACATATATACTGCCATATTGTTGTTTGAGGCTCTCCTTTTTATAGATAATTATTTGAGAAACTATTATTTTATTGTAATATCATTTGTAAGGTTAATGTCCTCCAAGTTCATGAATTGCAAGATTTTTCCGGAAAATAAATTTCTAATAAATGAACGAGTTTTAATGTATGTAAATCGGGTGAGGTAGAAGAAGATGAAAATCACTTTTTACTGAAATGTAAAAAAAAAATAACTACAGAATAAACTTTAAAACTTTTATATTAAATATACTTCATACATGTTGAAGTGAAAATCTGCTTAATACATGTAGGAAATTCTTTAAAAGGACCGAAAGTGACAAGTTCTTATCTACATAAATATCTGGTATAAAGAAATGTGAATTTGACTTCTTTTAAAACTATAACATATTTAATTAAGCTGTATTCATTGTTATAATGTACTGAAATATGTAATTTGTGTTTTTGACAATAAAGTTTTTTTTTTGTAAAAAAAATAAAAAAATCTGATAAATTTACATAACAGAAAGACAACATTTTCTTTAAAACGATACTTTATTGAAAGTCAATTACACGATTTTGAAATTTATATAAAACATCATTGAAAAAAGATAGATTATAGCTCTGTTATGGACCTGTAGTAAACACCATCAGCGTCCGATTTTCAGTGAGGTATCCGGTAAGTTATGTTGTCCGAAGCGTGTTGTATCAAGTTGAAAAATCGCCATATAAAGGTTGGGATTCTGTACATAACATATGTGAATGTAAACGAGAAACAAGAAAGACTGCAAGTTGTTCTACCGTTTAAGAAACAGAGGAGTGTGCTTAAGAAATGTCATTATGACACAAAATTTTACTAATTGGAGACATTTGAAAAAATAGTTACTACTGGCCAGGATTGCAATCAGATGTTATATTGTATATATGGGGATGTGAATTTTGTTTTCAAAAGAAGGGTGCATGCAACAGTAATCAGAAAAACCAAAGAAGCAATGCAGACATTTGAAAAAGGTGACGAAATGTATGCAAGTTTCTTAGCTAGAAATAGGGGACAATGGATAGGTCTATAAAGAATTATTTATCCGTGTTCAAACGTAAATTACAGAGTGAACTGTGGTTATAGAGGGGGAGATCATGTTATTCGGGTAGATAGGACACAAAAGAAGGATTTAACAAAGCTTCGAGATGGGTTTATAGAAAGCGAAGTGCAGGAGTCTGCTTACAAACAAGATATACAGAAAGTGCGAGAAACATGGAAAATGAGGAATATATTGTGACATATGCCTCAGAAGCAAATACCCTTGATACTGTGAAGAGGGAGTGTTTTGAGATTAAGGATCACTGTGTGAAATTAAAGATAGACAGTTTTTATATTGTATATACTGTAAATAAAGTTTAATGTTTTACAGAACAATTTACTCGTGTGTCTTAATAATGTTGTTTGAACGAGGACGTTAAATTATAGGTCAAATGTACACACCACGACCTGTGCTTGTAAAATACCCCTCCTTCAGATTTCGTTAAGAGTAGGTCTTGTTGTCGCTGCAGAGGCTTAATTATTGTAAACCTATTTAGTGCTATATATTTCCAAGGGAAAATCGAAATTCTGAAATTTCTTATTTCCAGGGCTTTTTATATCTGACTATGCGGTATGGGCTTTGCTCATTGTTGAAGGCCGTACAGTGACATATATTTTTTATTGTTTGTGTCAATTGGTCTTTTGAGGAGAGTTGTATCATTGGCAATCAAACCACATCTTCTTTTTCTTTATTTGCATCTGGAAATTATATCTTAAAATTTATTTATCTTAAAATTTATTTAAACTTGTATGTAGTACTGACTGTATCGATGGATAGTGAAGAATTTACATTGGGCGGATGCATAAATTTTTAAGCGTTGGTAGTGTAACGGAAATTGGTCTTAGTTCACTCAGTTTGAAAAGACCCATATAGTTGGTTTGTGCTACCTTACCTTCCAATTTAAGTATAATCTAAGTATAGACTGATTCAGATTGTAGTATTTAAAGCAGCTGAACACAGTGAAACGCTGTCAGTTTTTTGTTTGCCATAGAGGCAGTAAAATAATATTCCAACTGGTGAGAAAAGTAAAATAATATTCCAACTGGTGAGAAAAGTTAATTTTATAGTGATTCCAAAAGATATAAATATTGTTTGGATTAGTGTAACTTATATATAAGTTTTTTGTACAGTGAAAGTATAAGGTGTATACTTGCTGCTGTTGTAAGTCGTAATGTAGTGGAAGTGTAGATTCTTCCTCGTACATTTTAGTGTATTCGTGAAAATAATTGCTGGTGTTGCAAGTTGTTATATTATGGAAGTGAATAAGTTCATTGTGTTCAACGTTACCAGTTTGGAGAATATTCATGGTGTGTGAACTCATCAGGATAGTAAGTGAGTGAGTTCAGCTGTGTTTATTTACATATACCTTGTGCATTGAAGGATAAGTGCAAGATCCATTGTGGCATTGTGTCATTGTGGTTAATTTCATCTTCACAAGGTGATACTACAAATTGACGGTCATTGTAAACAAAAGTTGTATATGTATTATTGAGTTCATACGTTTTGTGTGGTACTTATTTGATGCTTGATGCATAACCATCTGTTGGTGACATTGTGTAATAAAGGGCCGGATGGATGTTGCATAGTAATCTGTAAGTGACATTGTGTAACAAAGGGTCTGATACATGTTGCATAGTAATCTGTTGTTGACATTGTGTAATAAAGGGCATGATGCATGTTACATAGTAATCTGTAAGTGACATTGTGTAACAAAGGGCTTGATACATGTTACATAGTAATCTGTAAGTGACATTGTGTAACGAAGGGCTTGATACTTGTTACATAGTAATCTGTTGGTGACATTGTGTAATAAAGGGCTTGATACATGTTGCATAGTAATCTGTTGGTGACATTGTGTAACAAAGGGTCTGATACATGTTGCATAGTAATCTGTTGGTGACATTGTGTAATAAAGGGCATAATGCATGTTACATAGTAATCTGTAAGTGACATTGTGTAACAAAGGGCTTGATACATGTTACATAGTAATATGTAAGTGACATTGTGTAACAAAGGGCTTGATACATGTTACATAGTAATCTGTTGGCGACAATGTGTAACAAAGGGTCTGATACATGTTGCATAACAATCTGTAAGTGACATTGTGTAACAAAGGGCCTGATACATGTTGCATTGTAATCTTTTGGTAACATTGTGTAACAAAGGGCCTGATACAAGTTGCATAGTAATCTCTAGGTGACATTGTCTAACAAAGGGCCTGATACATGTGGCATAGTAATCTGTTAGTGACATTGTGTAACAAAGGGCTTGATACATGTTGAATAGTATTCTGTTGGTGACATTGTGTAACAAAGGACTTGATACATGTTACATAGTAATCTGTTGGTGACATTGTGTAACAAAGGACTTGATACATGTAACATAGTAATATGTTGGTTACATTGTGTAACAAAGGGCTTGATACATGTTGCATAGTAATATGTAAGTGAAATTGTGTAAAAAAGGGCCTGATGCATGTTGCATAGTAATCTGTTGATGACATTGTGTAAAAAAAAGGGCCTGATAAATGTTGCATAGTAATCTGTTGGTGACATTGAGTAATTAAGGGCCTGATGCATGTTGCATAGTAATCTGTTGGTGACATTGGGTAACAAAGGGCCTGATACATGTTACATAGTAATCTGTAAGTGACATTGTGTAACAAAGGGCCTGATGCATGTTGCATAGTAATCTGTTGGTGACATTGTGTAATAAAGTGCCTGATACATGTTGAATAGTAATCTGTAAGTGACATTGTGTAACAAAGGGCTTGATACATGTAACATAGTAATCTGTTGGTGACATTGTGTAACAAAGGGCTTGATACATGTTACATAGTTATCTGTTGGTGACATTGTGTAACAAAAGGGACTGATGCATGATGCATAGTAATCTGTAGGTGACATTGTGTAACAAATGGTATGATACATGTTGCATAGTAATCTGTAAGTGACATTGTGTAACGAAGGGCTTGATACATGTTACATAGTAATCTGTTGGTGACATTGTGTAACAAAGGGACTGATGCATAATGCATAGTAATCTGTTGATGACATTGTGCAACAAAGGGACTGATGCATAATGCATAGTAATCTGTAAGTGACATTGTGTAACAAAGGGCTCGATACATGTTACATAGTAATCTGTTGGTGACATTGTGTAACAAAGGGACTGATGCATAATGAATAGTAATCTGTAAGTGACATTTTGTAACAAAGGGCTTGATACATGTTACATAGTAATCTGTTGGTGACATTGTGTAACAAAGGGCTTAATACATGTTGCATAGTAATATGTAAGTGACATTGTGTAACAAAGGGCTTGATACATGTTACATAGTAATCTGTAAGTGACATTGTGTAACAAAGGGCTTGATACATGTTACATAGTAATCTGTAAGTGACATTGTGTAACAAAGGGCTTGATACATGTTACATAGTAATCTGTTGGTGACATTGTGTAACAAAGGGCTTAATACATGTTGCATAGTAATCTGTTGGTGACATTGTGTAACAAAGGGCTTAATACATGTTGCATAATAATCTGTTGGTGACATTGTGTAACAAAGGGCTTAATACATGTTACATAGTAATCTGTTGGTGACATTGTGTAACAAAGGGCTTAATACATGTTACATAGTAATCTGTAAGTGACATTGTGTAACAAATGGTTAATACATGTTACATAGTAATCTGTTGGTGACATTGTGTAACAAAGGGCTTGATACATGTTACATAGTAATCTGTTTTTGCACTTGATCTTGTATTGCTGATCCTATTTTCTGTTTAAACCAGCTACTCTTTCTTTTTTTTTAGTTTTTGTCCAAAGCACAAAAAGGGACAATGTAATTGAAATTAAATCCTTTTATTATCCCATTCTGAGTGAAGTGCCTCAGATTTTTAGTAATGCTTTTCGATCACTGTGTCCATCTTTGGAGGTTTTCTGTTCTGTAGTAGTCGTAACTTCCTAACTATACTTATCTTAAATGATTTTACTATGTTATATCTTTTTAAATGTGTTTATGTATTGTACATAACTACATTTAATTCATAATAAGAATAAAAAGATGAGATTTGTGCGTCTAGTTGACGATAACCTGACATAAGTAAGGGACAATTATAATAAAATCAACAGTATGATTAACTTGCTTTTTTATATCATAAATTAACACCAAAAGAAAACTAAACCAACATTATAATTCATAATGACATAACAGTCCTATAGTATCATCCTATAAAGCATTAATTCTCATTTATAACCGTAGCCAATACCTTATACTGATACTGTTAGTAAGATCCTAATTCTATCTTACTTTTGAATTATAGTTTTTTCATGTGACGTCATGCTGTTTCTAAATTTCATGAATTCACATGTGGCGTAACGTTTGTGCCCTTTTGCCATCGTATGTGACGTCATTTTTATGATTTATTGCGTTGACGCCTGGACTGATTCGGGTGTGTCTATTCTGTGTTGGTCTTAGCATTATGTATTCGGGTTTAGTTTTCTGTAATTAGTTAATACTTCAGTTTCATTATGTATATCTCTTTCATATTCATTTGATAAAATTTACTGTTTGCAATAGGATAAATTGTTCTACATAATAAGGATGTTCTTAACCCGGTCATAAAAACAATGCCGTATTTGGCACAACCTTTTTCAACTTTTGATCTTCACTTTCGATCTTTTATATCTGGGCGTCACTGGTGAGTCTTGTGTGGACGAGGCGCGTTTTCGGCGTATTGAATTTTAAACCTGATTTTAATCATGTGTTTCTTTGTCTAATATGTTCTCCTATTTATTTGTATTGTAGTCCTGTAATATTATGTTGTCATTTCAATGTTATATTTAACTTTGCCATTAAAGTGCGAGGTTTGGCATGCCACAAAACCAGGTTCAACCCACCATTTTCATTCCCCTTTAAAAATGTCCTGTACCAAGTCAGGAAGATGGCCATTGTTATATTATTGTTCGTTTCTATGTGTGTTGCATTTTAACGTTGTGTCGTTTGTTTTCTCTTATTTTTGAGATATTAAGATAAGACGTGGCACGGTACTTGTCTATCCCAAATTCATGTATTTGGTGTTGATGTTATTATAATTGTTATTCTCGTGGTATTTTGTCTGATGCTTGGTCTGTTTCTGTGTTTGTTGCGTTTCGGTGTTGTGTCGTTGTTCTCCTCGACTTATATTTAATGCGTTTCCCTCAGTTTTAGTTTGTTACTCCGATTTTGTTTTTTGTCCATGGATTTATGAGTTTTGAACAGCGGTATACTACTGTTGCCTTTATTTACGAAGTTCTGATGCGGCGTACAATAAGAATAATATAATAAATCCCATAATCAAGCCAATGATGTGTGGATAAAGGGGTTGGATAATAAGTATGATGGAAATTAGTTAGATATCAACACAGTATTAAATTAGTTTAACTATATAGAAATATTAAATGATACTTACGTGAACATAATTATCTTTAAACAAGTTTTAAGGTGTGTTAATAGTACATTTCTACTTTCGATTTCATGTGTAGTAGTTAGGTTATTTCCCTATTTGTAAATATGCTATTATCGAAGCATAACATCTCGTCACATATCAAACTCGGCACGTGACAACTCTACGTAGTAGGTATATTTTCTACTGAATTACCTATATCTTTCTTTTAATTCATCTTTTGAATTTGACCGTAAATATACTGACATAATATGCATAGTGTTGTTTTAGGCTCTCCTTTTTAACGATAATTGATTTGGTAAATATTACTTTATTGTAATATCATTTGTTATTATTGACAATTTGTCCTCCAAGTTCACAAATTACAAGATTTTTCAGGAAAATAACATTCTGATTAAGTTTCGTTTTTGTCCATAACAGAGAGACAACAATTTCGTTAAAACGATACTTTATTGTAAAACTGTTTAAAAGTCAATTACAAAGATTTTAAAAATTAAATAAAATTTCACAGAAAAAAAAATAAACTGTAGCTCTCTTATGAACCTGTAGTAAATTATTTGATATGCAAACATTGTTTGATATAGCATATATACATTCCCTGTGACGGGTTAGGAGGGGGTCTGGGTGTTGGAACCCTCCTTTTTCGACGATAAATGCATTTGAATGGTCTCTGGACATATGGTTGCGGCCATTCCCTTTGAAAAAAACCTTAATATGCCACTGATTCCTGGGGACAAAAATATACTATCCACCACCCCAAAATCACTCTTATAAAGACAAAAAAGATCAAGTCAAAATGTCAATCAATCTTATACAATATAGATCTCTGGTTTCGTTATAAATATATAGAATCCCGATTACAGAGATATATATACATGTAGTAATAAGATTGAATGTGAATCTATGTGACTAGGAAATGAAATAATACAAACTGACAACCAGGCGAAATATTATGAATCACATGAGTATGTTGACCGGCATTCCATTGAGAAAATAGAGATGTCAATAATATTAATGGAAATAAACTCATCATGGATACCAGGATTAAAAATTCATATTTACGCTTGAAACGCGTTTTGTCTTCATAAAACTCATCAGTGACGCTCAAATCAAAAAAAAATTAAACAGCCAACTAAAGTACGCAGTTGAAGAGCATTGAGGACCAAAATTTCGTAAACGATTTTCCAAATACAGCAACAGTAATCTATTCCTGAGGTAGAACAGCCTAAGCTTTTAAAAAAATTAAAATTTTGTTAAGTAAATTTATAATTATGAACTTATCGATGATAACTCAAGTCAACACAGAAGTGTTTGATTAAAGAATTGCAAAGTGAATTGGCTATTTATAAATACAGGGCAGAATTTTATGATAAAAGATGGACAGGAGATAATAAGCGAAACAAAGAGTGTTTTGATTGGGGTCAATAAGGACATTTTCAATCGGAATGTAGCTATCCGCCTGGAAGGAGAACAGTATAAATAAGCTCATCATAGATACCAGAGCTAAATTTAGTATATACGCCAGACGCGCGTTTCGTCTACAAAGACTCATCAGTGACGCACGAATCCAAAAAAGGCTAAAGAGGCAAAATAAAGTACAAGTTGAAGAGCATTGAGGACCAAAATTCCTAAAAGTTTTGCCAAGTACAGCTAAGGTAATCTCTGCCTGAAGTAGAAAAGCCTTAGTTTTTCAAAAAATTCAAAAATTTTTAAACAGTAAATTTATAAATATAACCATATCAATGACAATTTATGTCAGCACAAAAAGTGCTGACTACTGGGCTTGTGATACCCTCGGAGAAATAAATCTCCACCAGCAGTGGCATCGACCCAGTGGTTGTAAATAAACTCATCTTAGATACCAGGACTAAATTTAAAAGGACAAGAACTAATTGGGAAAAGTGGTACAACCAGAACACTAACCATCTGAAATCAAAAGCATCGTGTAATGTCTGAAGATGGGATGTATGTTTATGCTGTTCTGAACAGATAATTTTATAATGGATACAGAAGCAACTTTTTCTGTGGTTTTCTTTAAACTGAATGAAGGTTTGTGAAAACATAGTAAGGTTGGCCTTATTGAGACAAGTCAAAGCATAACACCGGTCAGTGGTAGTACTTTAACCTTGTATGGTAAAACATGCTTTGTCATTCAAATTGGAAGTGAATTATTCAAGTTGGAAGCACTTGTAGCAGCAGATATCAAAGTTGATAGAATACTAGGGCTAGTTTTTCTCAAGATAAACAAATGTGTAGTAAATGTTGTATCTGAAAAGCTAGTACTGGGAGAATCTGAGAAAAATTTGAGGGAACATAGGGCTTAAATCAAAGCTTGGACCAGGAAAAAGAGAAAACTGAAGTCAGTATGTGCGTCGTAGCAGATGCCTTGGAAGAAAATAAAAACCAACAATTATATCTCAAGGAATGCAGAACTAAGACAAAAGACAAGAATCTCCTTTATATAAAACGTTGAATAACACCATACGCGTCCGATGTTAAGTGAGGTATCCTGCAAGGCTAATGTTGTCCGAAGCGTGTTGTATCAAGTTGAGAAATTTTCATTTAAGGTTGGGATTCTGTACAGAACATATGTGAATTCAAACGAGAAACAAGAAAGACTGCAAGTTGTTCTACCGTTTAAGGAACAAAGGAGTGTGCTTAAGAAATGTCATTATGACACAAAATTCAACTAATTGGAGACATTTGAAAAATTACGACAAAGTTACTACTAGCCAGGACTGCAATTAGATGTTATATCGTAAAGAAGGTTGCATGCAACAGTAAGGGAGAATCAAAGAGCAGAATGCTCTGAGGGATACGATTGTCATAGTTTTCATTGACACATGTATAGTAGTTCTGCCAAATTTTCATTAAACAAATGCAGGAGATTTGGCCAAAATTGAAAAGATCAAAGAGGAAAAAAATAGATCCAAGAATACTGCCGCAAAAAAGCATGAACATGCGTGAGTCTCAAGCATTTTTGGCTGGTAACCCTGGTACAGCTGGATAGTATTATTCTCTAAACTAATTCAACTGCACATGCAAAATGTAACAATCTGAATAGTCACTCAACTTAAAGAATAGCCAATCCCCGTTACAAGTGTATGAGCCATGTACTTATTGTGTTTTATCAAATTATAGTTATCCTGTACCATTGTAAACTCGTACCACTAAAAAAAACTTGTACCAATGCAAACTCGTACCATTGCTCACTCGTACCAACTTATTTAAATGCATTCAAATGATGTTAAATAAAGGCAACAGTAGTATACCGCTGTTCAAATCTCATAAATCCATGGACAAAAAACAAAATCGGGGCAACAAACCAAAACTGAGGGAAACGCATTAAATATAAGAGGAGAACAACGACACAACACCGAAACGCAACAGCACACAGAAACGGACCAAGCAACAGACAATACACTACAAGAATAACAAATATAACATCAAAAGCGAATACATGAATATGGGATAGACAAGTACCGTGCCACGTCTTATCTCAAAAATAAGAGAAAACAGAAACGACTCAACGTTAAAATGCAACACACACACAGAAACGAACAATATTATAACAATGGCTGAATATACATGATATACGTTACTTTCACCCAATACCTCTTAAGTCTGTAAAATGTATGTAATTTGAAAGTACAATGACCAATTTGTAGCGAATGTTCCTTGTATATTGGATAGAAAATACTGTGGCAGATGTAGATAATTAAAGTATAAACAGTTTCACCCGAAGAAAATTTTTCATGAATGATTCAGTCTTAGCAGTTAGTCCAAATGATTGCCAAAATTATTTTTACTGTCTATAAATAAATGTAACAATGAAATGTAAGTGATTCCTGTTAAGGGGGTCCGCATTTTCCCCCGCAAAAAAAGCACATGGCTTTCAACAATTGTAAACATAGCATTCAATTTGTGATCATGGATTACAGCTTTAATTAACTTAAATTGGATATATATATATTCAACATGTTCAATTTTAATAAGGTACAGTTAAAGCAATGTTTAACTTTCCTCTGGATTAAGTTCTACAGTGGCGGATCCAGAACTTTTCCTAAGGGGGAGCCTGCTGACTAACCTAAGAGGGGGCCCGCTCCAGTCATGCTTCAATGATTCCCTTTATAATCAACCAATTTTTTTCCACGAAAAAAGGGGGGGGGCTGGATCCGCCTATGTTCTAGTTTGAAAGATCAGTTAAAACATTAATTCTTTAAAACATTCTTTATTTTTGTCTAAGTTTTCATTTAACTCCTGTGTAAAATTCAAGTAATTCAACTTTATTTCTATTAAGTTTACAAACAGAAACCCATAAAATATCATATTTTTTAATATATTTTTCTGAACGGTACGACTTCCCAGTAGTACAAGTTAACTTTTTTGGTTCCAATGCCGTGGTACGAGTTAACTTGCTTCCATATCTTATCACCGTAATTCTAGGAGGAACCCTAAACTGGACCCCTGTTGTGTTCACTTATCGCTACACTGACCTTCGGTGCGAAGCTATATATAGAAAGGCGGACCAGTTTAGGAGGAACCCCATTTCTTACTCTTTAATTATTGAAGTTCCTTTTGGTCAGAGGGCATGACTCCTTTCCGTACACACTCCTCTGTTTACATTGAGATCGTTCTTAATATAATACGACGTTTATCGGCATTTACGAGTTAATTCTTCTTGACGAATACTTCGAAAAGGGAGACAACTCCAAACGATAATATGGAAGATTCCATTTCTGCTGAAGGGGTGTTATAGGTAATTTTTACGATGAAACATTTATTTTAATTTAAATTATGCATATGATTTTATATCATATATATTTTTACTTACCAGTCAAGGAATATACATAAGGATTATCTCCCTTACAACGTTCTCATAACTCGCAACACCTGGATGATTTCAAACATCTATTTAACATTGATCATCCGGGTGAATGCCTCCTCAGTTTATCTTTCGGCGGCAACAAAATAAGACGTTCTCACTTTGAGACTTTCTATTATAGTCTCGTCGTTGCAATTTTTATTTATGTACGTTTAATATTATCGTCCGCTCATATTGGACGATGGCTGAAGAATATAGACACTCACTGACTGACGCAAATACTGAAAATTTAGATTCAGATAGTGCAGGTGAAACGCCAACGGGTGATTTTCTCGTGAAAAAAATGGCGAGGACAACAAAAGACGCTTCTTCAAAGAAAAAGAAACGTGTGTCAAAGACGGCTGAACTTGAGAATAAGTTAAACAGTATGGAAGACAGGTTTGATAAGAAAATGGATATGTTATTTGCTGTTATGAACAAGTCATGTGCTACTATAGGTAGTTCGACTGTTGCACAGGTTTCTCAATCTGGTGGTTTAGCCACGCAGAGAGAACAAAGTTCGGATAACGTCCCAAGTACAGGGGAGCGTAGACCGGTAATTTCTTTGAATGCAAATCTTGATGAGGACTTGGGAAGTCCTAGAATTATCAGAAATATTGATTTTGACAATAGGTCAGAAATTTCTCTTCATATAGACAGTCGTGAAAAGGCTGATTTACTTGGTTTATGTTCATCAGAGGATGAATATTCTCGTGGCCTGAGTAGTCCTGTTTATTCTCAGGCTGGCAATAAATCTAGAAATGTTGAAAGATTTAGTCAATATCTACAAACTCAACCTACTATTAGTAACAATGTTGAAAGTCAGTCAAATCAGAGACAAACAAGTAACATTGATAATAATAACAATAAAACTGTAGACAAGCAGTCAGATAATTTAAATTTATTGTCTAAACTTATCTAAAAGCTTTTTGCAAGTACCCAGTTTGGATGATTTATTAGAACCAATGACAAGAACTGTTCATGGTACAAATAGTGTTAAGTCATGGGACAAACATAAGCAGTTGGTTACTCAACCTTTAAAACAGATAGAGAATCTAGCCTATCAAGGGCAGGTGGCTTCACGTATGGGTATTATATCAGTGTTGTATATGCAACAAACATTAGGAACCTTATTAGAGAGGGTTGAAAATGAAAATGTTAGTGATGAAACTTGTCAAATGGTGAAGGACTTGTTTGCAATTTCGACAAAGTCTCTTGATCAGGTAGGACGCACAGGTGCGTTTAACCATATGATACGCAGGAAGGCTGCAGCTACTGGTTTAAATAACTTGAAAGATATACAGACTAAAGTTTTGTATTTACCTCTTTCGAATGAAGGTGTATTTGGTAAAGGTTTGGAAGACAAACTTGAGAAACGTAAAGAACAACGTGAGCAACTAGACGATATGTTACCAGAGTATAAGAACAATAATAAGAGAAAGTTTGAATCTACTCAGGTGCGTCAAGATTGGCAAAATAAAGCTCCTAGATATAGTTCTAACAATAGTTATAATCATGTTAATTATAACAATGCTAATTCAGCTGATAAACGTTCAGGTTTTAGTTATAATAAATCTTCTGTGAGATCTGCTCCTAGGAAGTTCCAGAAAGACAATAAAGCTGATGACTTTGGGAAAAAAGATGAAGAAAAGAAAGCAGGTGGCAACTGGAATTCTTTTCGGATCCCACAGAAAAACAGTAGCTGACTCAGAGTTAAAGGTAAATAACAGACGATCAATGGGTCTTGTCAATAATAGCAGAGGGTTCTAGAAATGCCATTTTGGACAGGCATACGGAAAACCTCTGTGTCTTTAAAAGACTCGGATATTTTAATCCAAGAAATAAAGATTATTATAGGAAAAGATGCTATAGAACCTGTTCGCCAGCAAGATGCAGCAACAGGTTTCTACAGTACGTTTTTTCTAGTCCCCAAAAAGAACGGGACAATGAGACCAGTAATAAATCTCATACCCCTCAACAGGTATCTCAAGAAATACATTTCCAAATGGACACTCTCCTAAATTCACTAGGTTTTCTCATCAACAGAGAAAAATCAAGTCTAGTGCCAACTCAAAACTTGATATACTTAGGGGGACAGTTTCATTTGGACAAGGGACTTGTTTGCCCAACTCAGGAAAGAATAGACAAATTGAATATGGCAATACTAATTCTTTCATCAGGGAATGCAGTGTCAGCATTTCACTTCCTACAATTACTAGGCATAATGGCATCTTGCATAGAGTTAATTCCGAATGCACGCTTGTTCATGAGACCGGTTCAACTACATCTCCTCTCATTTTGGAGACCAAGTTGTCAGGATCTTTCCATAAAGATACTAGTTACACCACATCTGAAATCACATCTCATTTGGTGGAAAGATTCAGCAAACACGCTGAGAGGCCAATATTTTCAACTGGCTCAAACTTCTGTAACCATAACGACAGATGCTTCGAAAACCGGGTATGGGGGTTTTATGAACAATCAAATTTTTCAAGGGGAATGGTCAGAAATGCAGAGCAAGAAACATATAAATTCCCTAGAATTGGAAGCAGTGTTTTTAACGCTAAAAGGTCAATATGTTCTGATAAGATCGGACAATACCACAGTGGTCCAATATATAAACAAACAAGGGGGGACGAAATCGCCCACTTTTTGCTACCAAACATGGGATTTATGGAATCTTGCAATTCAAAACAATATTCGAATGTAGACTGCTCATATAACAGGAAAATTGAACATTTTAGCAGACCAACTCAGTCGAACCAAAATTCAACATACAGAATGGTCTCTGAACAAACTTGTGGTTCAGAATCTATTTCAAATTTGGGGAACTCCTCTCATAGATTTATTTGCCTCAATAGACAATCGTCAGACAGAATTTTTTTGTTCATGGATCCCACATCAGAAAGCCTTAGCTCTGGATGCTTTGACAATTTCATGGGAGAGAATGTACGCCTATGCTTATCCCCCAATTTATCTGATCCCAAAAGTCTTGCACAACTTTTCAAGCTGACTGCATGGCTTCTATCAACGAACGGTTTACAACAGAAGGCTTTTCTAAAGGGGTTAGAGAGTTACTCTCCGCCTCATGGCGAAAAGGTACTCAAAAAGATTACTGCTCAAAATTCAGAAGGTTCAATAGCTGGTGTAGTACAAGGAAAATCGATCCCTATAAAATATCTTTAAGTCAGATAGCTGATTTTTTATCATATTTATTTGATAGTGGTTTGCAATACAGAACAATTGCAAGGTATCGCTCAATGTTGTCCACGGTATTACCTCCAATAGATAATTTCCAAATTGGACAACATCCTAAAATAATTAGATTGATTAAAGGTGTTTTCAATACAAGACCTCCAGTTGCAAAACTATTACCTGAATGGGATTTGCACGTAGTATTAAGAATGTTAGAAAATAGTCCTTTTGACAATGTTAAACAAATGACTTTAAAAGATTTGACTTTAAAAACTGTATTCTTAACTGCCATTACTACTTTCAGGAGATGTAGCGATCTGCAGGCACTAAGAACGGATGAAGGCTCCATGAGAATACAGACTAAAGGAATTACGTTTATAAGACATGGCCTAGCCAAACAGGATAGGGAGAAACATTTTGGAGCAAAAATTTTCGTACCTACATACACTGAGAATACCTCTTTAGATCCACGGAAAAGTCTGTTGCAATATTTAGATAAAACAAAATCGTTGCGTAAAAAATTACAACAGGACCAAAGAGGGAAATTATTTTTTAGCTTTATGTGAACCTCACAAATCAGTTACCTCTCAGACAATTTCACATTGGATTGTCCAAATTATTAAACAGGCTTATTCTGATTCTGAATATCCAGGGAAAGGGAAAATACATGCGCATTCTACAAGAGCTATTGACCCAACTTGGGCATTCTTTAAAGGAGCATCTATCAATTCGATCTTAGAATCTGCAGATTGGAGTTCAGAATCTACCTTTAGTAGATTTTATTTGCGTGAATTAGATGTAAATGTGTTACAGAAAATAGACTAAGTTGATATTTTCGGCGAGTTGCACAGTATGTTTTTGTTATTCATTAAAATGTTAGTGGTGGAAGCATTTTAAATGGTGGAAGTATTTTATATGTTTTTAAATATGAACATGAACTACATTTCAACTTATGATGAAGTTTGAAATGACAAAGAATCACAGAGAAGTTTTTCTGTTATTAGATGTGTACATGTGTTGTAGAAAGTCTCTTCAGGTGAGATAATTTATTTATAACACTCCTCCTAAGGTTCAGACTGCTTTGAAATCATTAGTAATCCTTATGTATATTCCTTGACTGGTAAGTAAAAATATATATAATATAAAATTGAGAATTTGTTATCAAGTTCTAATTTTATGAATTATTTTTACTTACCAGTCAAGGCTCCCACCACCTCCCCAGTTATAAATAATTTTCGGTAAAAGGGAATATTTTGTTCCCGCCGATAAACTGAGGAGGCATTCACCCGGATGATCAATGTTAGATAGATGTTTGAAATCATCCAGGTGTTGCGAGTTATGAGAACGTTGTAAGGGAGATAATCCTTATGTTATATTCCTTGACTGGTAAGTAAAAATAATTCATAAAATTAGAACTTGATAACAAATTCTCAATTTAAAATTATGCAACAACAATAGCCCTCCATACGCAGACAGACAAAGAAAGAATCTCATGAGTTTCAAATTAATCAATGAAGCGGGGAAACACTCAATCTGATACCCCTTGAAATCAGGAAAACTACACGCATGTGGGGTCTCACTAATTAGCGACAAAAAGCGTCAAGAAGCGACAAGAAGAAAAATAATATAAGTGACAAAAAGCAACAAGAAGCTATTTAGCGACAAGAATACATTTTGTCAATATTTTTTTAGGATTACATTGAAAGATGAAGAAATAAAAAAAAATTCGAGGAAGAGATTGTGTAATTTTTATTATCATATTGATAGATGAAGAAATTAAACATGTGTAAGAGCAAGGGAAATGTAAACGCTATAAAATGAAAATAAAAACAAAGATTTGTCACTTTCCTCTTGAAGGATTTAATAAAACAAAAACATGACATATTATTTCCTTCCTAACTGTACAATTATTTTTTCCTGATAGGACCAACATTAGCTGTGGCTTCACTCTAAGGTAATACACAATTAAGAGCAACAAATAAAATTAACTAGGTGCATGTCCTTTGTTTTATTGCTACAATAACATCCATTAACACCTTCATCAATTACCAGAATATACAATTATTGTACCGAATAGTGAACACCTGTTGAAAACTCAAGATTGTCATCAGTTTCCTTTAATCTTCAATCTATATGCATAAACATGATAAATGAGACAATACACTATAAAAATGATGAAAAATATTCACATTTTAATTATGTTTTCCTCTTGTTTGATTTCAGTTCTTAATTTGTATTTCACAATTTGTGTATGTATTTTCTGGACAATTATGCACAAATAATGCATTTTGCAAGTTAAGTATATATTGTACAAAAATAGTTTTAAAAACAAATAAAAAGACAAAATATATTATTGTTCTAAAACACAAGTAAAAGTAATACCATAAAACGACAGGGTAAAGGTAATACTTCCTGTGATACCTTATAAAATATCATGTAAATAAATGTAGCAACTGAATTTCATTTTCCCCCCTATCAAAATTAACTTTCCTGTCGTTGAAATTGTTTTCTTTTGCATATTTTTTTAATATTTATTTCGAATAAGTAATATAAATAAAAAAATGTTTTCTTGTCGCTAAATAGTTTCTTGTTGCTAATATTATTCTTCTTGTCGCTTCTTGACGCTTTTTGTCTCTACAATTCTTTTTGTCTCTAATTAGTGAGACCATGCATGGGCATTAATACATAAACAATCCGCGACTTGCGATTTGGAACAAGAACGTTTATTAAATGATATGATGAATGGTTCTGCATTTCTTTATGAGAGTACAGTATCAAATATCAGTTTCATAACGGTAAAATATAGAAATACTCCTCTTCAGTTCTTGTGACAGAAATAGAATTATCGATCGGCTTTCAGAGAACTCTCGCAAGTTATCAAAATTTGGGAATTCCCTCTGACGTGTTTCTAAATTTATAAAAACACTAAATATAAATACTGTTTAATTCTGATTTTCCGTATTGTTACAAACACGCATATAAGTCAAGGAAAATATCACACATGAAGATTATGAGTAAAACATTACAGGAAAGTTGTTTATGTTCAATTGTTTTGCTTGTTTTTACCTTTTAAAGCAAGACAATCATAAGAATCTGAGATGTTGCTGAATGTTTAGAATAAAACGAATGACGTGAGGGAGTGTATCATAGGGTCAACGGTAAAAGTCTACAGATTGCTTGACAGCAATCGTATCCCAAAAACCGAGGCAGCAATGCAGACATTTGAAAAAGGTGACGAAGTGTATGTAAATTTTCCAGCTTGAAATATTAGACAGCGGAAAGGTCTATAAAGAATAAGTCATCCGTGTTTAAAAGTGAAATACAGAGTAAACTGTGGTTAAATAGGTGAAGATCATGTTATTCGTGTAGAGGATCCAAAAGAAGGAAACAACGAAGCTTAGATATGGGGTTTACCTTTATAACTATTTTGATCTGAGCGTCACTGATGAGTCTTATGTAGACAAGACTTTTTCTCGATTATGACTGCTTTGCTTACTGTGAATTCTATACTATAAGACGTTCACGGTATCTTGTTGTTGTGTAGATTTGATGTTGTATTTGTTATACTGATCAAATATTATTAAATGTCTTATCGTGTGTAGTTGTAATTTTAACTTGTTTATGTTCTATTCGTGTGTGAGGGTACAGATAATTGATAACCCAGTTTATTTATAAGATTTTAGTTTGGGGCAACTAAACTTACACTTTGTATTTGGTTTATAGTTCGATTTATAATTAAAAGAAATGGCGACATAGCTAGTAAATTATTTATATTTATAGTATTGTAATTTTCATTGTTATTTTATACATCAAATATCATTATTACAAACCTAATATTGAACTATATCTAGCATATTAATCTATTGCAATAAAAATTCATAATTTCAAATAAAATTTGTAGATTTAGCTAACTAAGTCCTTATATTTGTATAAAATAACATTCGTGTAAAGTGGAATATTGTTTTAACAATGAATTAGCTACAAATAAAATGTGCTTGCTAGTCCCTCTTTGTGATCACAAATAGATAATTCTGGCTCATTTCCCAATCAATTTATCATCAAAAGAAGCAATTATCATTCATAGTTTATTTCAACAATGATAAAAAGTTCTTTATATTGGTATGTAAACATTTTAAACGTTTCAAATTTATGAAATTATATTCATACATCAATTGTTTTGATACACCAATAACAAAAACTGAAATATATTGCATTGATTCATTTTGTAATTATTCAAAATTATATCAGAAACCTAAACATAATTATAAAAAAAATGAACCTGATAAGGGGAGACAATTTTCGTATAACTTTTTCGAATTGGCACATAATACCACGGAATGTCACTCATCATACAAATGGCACATCCATATAATTAATTAACTGCGCAATCGTGCTCCACCTTCAATGATGATTCTGAATTATAAATATAACCAAAAGTTGTTAATCTATAGATAGTGAAGACTTGACTTTCATAGCTCAAAATTAACGTTTTTACAGAATATTTGAATAAAGTAGTTACAGATTATTCGCTTCTCAAAGTGTAAGACGCAATACAAATCGTATGCTTGCACAATCTTACCGAAATACGGATTAAATTATAGTCGCCGTCACGTAAAATTGGCACCATGATTTTTGTCAAAATTTTCTTAAATATCGATCGCGTTTACTCGAGATCATGTTTTTCAATTAGCGGAATAAAAATCCAATCCAAATATATACTACTGTCCTACCTTTTATTGTGTTTGCACTGTATAATCCTGACCTTCACAAAATCCAGGATTATTTTGTATGGTGGAATCCGACATTGTTATTACCGGAAGTGTTGCTGTGGAGTCCACGTGCTCTCAATTTTCTTGTGTCTCTCGGAGCTGTGCGTCATTTTTATGTAAAAAGCGCGGGAAATCGTATCATCAATGACAATGATATTACCAGAGAGTAACGAATGTTATGTAGTAAGGGATCCTCATAGAAACCAAAATGGCGGTTTTACAATGAAAACAATCTTGAAAAATGTGAAGGTCAGGATTATACAGTGCAAACACAATAAAAGGTAGGACAGTAGTATATATTTGGATTGGATTTTTATTCCGCTAATTGAAAAACATGATCTCGAGTAAACGCGATTGATATTTAAGAAAATTTTGACAAAAATCATGGTGCCAATTTTACGTGACGGCGACTATAAGTCCTAAACATTTTGACATTTCTTCGTATATTTTTATCGAAAACCGGTTTAAGGTTCATCATAAGGAATTGAAAAATATGGCCGTGTTTACGCCTCAAAAATTACTACGAGTACAGACAAACTGGTACATCCAGGAAAGTTTTAAGGCATGGCAGGAACTAGATATATAAAAGTTATATGAAGTCTACGTTTTAGAAAATTAAAAACTTACCTGCATTTTGATGTGCATTTTTTTCCAGTCTGCAGAAGATAGCAAAATAAACAAACACCCGAGTTTCATTTGATACGGTCCACTCAGTTACACAGTTTAAACCTGTTAAATCACCTATTGTCTACAGGAGTCTATTGTCCATCTATTGTCCATTTAAATCAATACTACTCACAACATTGATTATATGAGGGGAGCTTCTCAATCGTTTTCACTACTTAGTTAATTTTTGCACCTTCTGCAGGAACGAAAAAAAATGGATAGCAAAATCTAGAAAAGTTTATAATTTTCTGAAACATAAAATGCATTTAAAATTTATATATCTATCTATATCTGCCATCCCTCAAAACTGTTCCAGGTGTATAGGTTAGTCTGTGCTCAGAGTAAAATTTGGGGTGTAAATACGGCCATTTTAGCCAAAAGGTTATGATGAACCTTAAACAAATCACATGAACGTGTTAAGATCCGACTAAATACCTATTTCCCGATATGGTCAGGTAAAATTGCTACTATATCCTATTTGTTGAATTTTACTTGTGACGTCACTTTTGTTCGTTGATCTAGTCAGTCGACATACAATGTGTGGTTCGGCTGTGCTGTTTTAATGTGCTGACCTAGGTTGTTTTATGTCTTTTTTTCTGTAGTTAGTCACCACTACGGTGCTGACATGTATATCAATAATTTCGTTATTTTTATAAATTTACTGTTAAAGTATGAATTATTCTATATTTTTTGAATTTTGGGTCATCCATGCTCATCTTTGTTTGGCTTTTTTTACTACTTTTACCGGAGCGTCACTGATGAGTTTTATGTAAACGAAACACGCGTCTGGTTTATTAAGGATTATGTACCCTTCTGTTGATTCAATGCTAAACATATGGAAATTTTATAGAAAATCCACAGCCTTTATCCTTGTACTATCATATTTGGCAATTTGATGACTGAAAGAGATAAAATTATTGCATGCAGTGCTAGCATTGATTTCCTTTAAGGTTTATGTACCCTTCTGTGGCAGTTTTTGTACGAATTTTCCAAACATCAATTGTATCAAAACTACAAAAACTTACAAAAATGGCTACAGAAGGGGTCATAAACCTTAAATTATAATTAAGCCTGGTACCTTTACTAACTATGAGCATATCGTTATGTTCTATTGCACTGTTTATCTGTGTATTTCTCTGTCCTGAATGTTCTTCCATTTATTTGTATTGTAGTCTTCTCATGTAATGTTGTCATTTTAGTGTTATATATAACATTGTCATAAGAGCCGATTTGTTTTCTCTCAATCGATTAATGACTTTTGAACAGCGGTATACTACTGTTGACTTTATTTATATCTGTAATATTTCTTATACATTATTTGCTTTGCTATATAATACTAATAGGCTAAGACACTGCAGAGTGTGTCTTAATGAATATCCTGCCTGAATATTCTACAGACTTTCCGTTTGTTTTTGTTTTTTATATTACGTTCTACTCCATCAGTTGAATCAGAGATATATAATGTGTTATGTCTCTGGCTGAAGCAGATTAAATCTATGAATATATTTTCAAGTATTCAAACTCTTAAAATCCTAAATAGGCTTAAAACTTTACAAACAGTTTCGACAAAATTGGAAAATGAATCTACAGCTTTCATTACGGTGGATTCTAATATGACATCCTTATTACGCTTTTGTAAACAAAGCCGTGTTCTAATGAGCATAAAAAATATGTTTCACACATGCGCACGAACTTACTGTGTATATAAACGTTATTTCCATCGTTATCCTTTAAAATTTATACATTTAAGCAGCTAGCATAAACTTTTATTATATATTTTTATAAAACAACATATATTTACCCTGCTCGTGGTTTTTAAACTTATCAAATATGAATTGTAATGCACAGACTCATCGGGGAGGAAACGGGAAAAGCCAAACGTTTTTACGGTATTTTCTTACGCTTCGACCTATAAAAATACTGCATTTGCCCTATTAGAATCGAAATAATTCCTTCATGTCATGCTCTATGCTCATTTTAAAATGGGTAGGCATTATATTTGACCACATTTTACACCTCGCTAACGCTCAGTGTAAAATATCGACAAATATAATGCCTACCCATGTTAAAATGAGCATAGAGCATGACATGAAGGAATTATTTCTTAATTTTAGAATATCAGAAAAAGAGATCATATCATCAAAATAGGTTTGGAAAACAGTTTTAGGCACGCAAGTCGCAACGTACTCAAACTGAACAACAGGTATCTTATGATAATATTCATTTCCCTGGTCAAGGATTAGAAAGTCAAATAACTTCAAGCAATATGAAGAGTGAATTCATTAGTATGGCAACAGTAGTGAGTCGTACATCAGTGATATGACAAGATCGTACAATTAAAGGGCAAATATCAACGGTGTTTGTCTGTACATAACCAAAAACTAGAGGCTCTAAAGAGACTGTGTCGCTCACCTTGGTCTATATGAATATTAAACAAAAGAAGCAGATGGATTCATGACAAAATTGTGTTTTGGTGATGGTGATGTGTTTGTACATCTTACTTAACTAAATATTCTTGCTGCTTACAATTATTTCTATGTATAATGAACTTGGCCCAGTAGTTTTATTGGAAAATGTAAGTAAAAATTTACAAATTTGGTAGAAATCCAGTATAGTTTAAGAAAGTTATTAAAATTTCAAAAACTTTAACCACAGAGTGAATATTTGTGGACGCCGCCGACAACGACGGAATGTAGGATCGCTTAGTCTCGCTTTTTCGACTAAAGTCGAAGGCTCAACAATAATAACCAAAAACAGCAAAATTTCCTTAAAATTACCAATTTAGGGGCATTAACCCAGAAACAGGTTGTACAAGTCATCTGAAAATTTCAGGGCAGATAGATCTTGACCTTATAAACAATTTTACCCGATGACAGATTTGCTCTAAATGCTTTGGTTTTTGAGTTATAAGCCAAAAACTGCATTTTACCCCTATGTTCTATTTATAGCCATGGCGGCCATCTTGGTTGGTTGGACGGGTCACCGGACACATTTTTCAAACAAAATACTCCAATGATGATTGTGGCTCAAGTTTGGTTAAATTTGGCCCAGTAGTTTCAGAGGAGAAGATTTTTGTAAAAGTTAACGACGACGGACGCAGGACGATGACGACGACGACGGACGACAGACGCAAAGTGATTGGAAAAGCTCACTTGGCCCTTTAGCCAAATTTACCATGTGGTTTTTTCAAACAGTTGTTTAAAGAGGATCTATTTATGTTTCTTACATTGATGTTGTGTAACTATTTATTGGTTAAACATTTTGCTTGCGTATGGTACATGAATATGCCAAAATACTAGTACTGGTACATTTTCGAATTGCTTTCCAAAAAAAGAAGTTAATTTGAAAGCGAATTAAACCTGAGACTAGTATAACACACCTTATAGTAGTCTCAGATTAAACTAATTGCCCAAAAAATGACTAGTTTGTGCACAACATTTTAAAACAGCACCTTAATAAAGAAATTTTAATTTCAGTTTTCTGATCAATGTTGCTAACATTTGTCTATCCAGTGTTTTTTGGGGGGTACAGCCTTAGATTATAAGATAATTTTAAGTAACATCGAAATTTACGATGTATATTTGAAATCACCTGACAAAATTAACAAAAGAAGTTATATTAATATATAGTTTATAGTTAGTCTATGTGTTTCTGTAGCTGTATATACAATTTGTATTTGCCATTTATAGAAAATTAGAACGATGATGTGTTTTCTCCAGAAACACATAGTTTTGTAAATCCTTTTATCTTCCTCCTATACATTTCTAGGAATATGATTGGTTAAAAGCAACCTCGTGGAGACCGTGTATATTCAATATTAGGTTAGTAGGGAGGCGGGGCTTATTTCGATACAGGGTTAGTAATGGATTTACGACTTAGGCACTGTTTGAATATTTAAAAGTATTCTAATTCTATTTAATATTGTTACATCAAGGTTATTGATAATAGATATTTATGGTTTAGATAAGTTTTTTTTAGTGCAGACCAATTGAAGAAGGTTCTTAAAACTAAACACTTGAACACTTTAATACAGAAATAAGAAGATGTGTTATGATAGCAAATTAAATAAGACAACTTTAGTCTTATTTTAACAAATAAAGAAAGTCGGTACGATAAGTTTGTTACAAAGTGTGCTAGTGACCTAATATGATATATACAGGGTAAGTATATTCTCACTAACACACTTTGTAACTAATAGTATCAGATAAGGTAAATCTTTAATATCGAACCATTTCTGCTATTTAAAACTATCGTCAACTGATGTACTGCTTTGGAATACATAGCGTGTACTGTAAAGTGTAATGTTTTACCGGTAAACTTATAAAGTTTACCCTTTCAAAAACTTCCATAAAAAACTTATATACAAAAACACAATATATAGACAATAATAGTGCATTGACTTGACATATCAATGATATAAGGATGAGGCTGTGCCAAGCTATTTCCCCATTTCGGTCTGAATCCTTATATCATTGATGTCAAGTCAATGCACTATTATTGTCTTTATACTGCAATCTAAAACTAAAGGCTCTAAAGAGCCTGTGTCCCTCACCTTTGTCTATGTGAAAATTAAACAAAGGAAGCAGATGGATTCATGACAAAACTGTGTTTTGGTGATGGTGATGTGTTTGTACATCTTACTCTACTGAACATTTTTGCTGCTTACAATTATCACTATCTATAATGAGCTTGGCCCAGTAGTTTCTGCGGAAAATTTTACCGGTAGTAAAAATTAACAAATTTTATGAAAATTGTTTAAAATTGACTATAAAGGACAATAACTCCTTAGGGGGTCAATTGACCATTTTGGTCATGTTGATTTATTTGTAAATCTAACTTTGCTGAACATTATTGCTGTTTACAGTTCATCTCTATCTATAATAATATTCAAGATAATAACCAAACACAGCAAAATTTCCTCAAAATTACCAATTTAGGGGCAGCAACCCAACAACAGGTTGACCGATTCATTTGAAAATTTCAGGGCAGATAGATCTTGACCTGATAAAGAGTTTTGCACCATGTCAGATTTCCTCTAAATGCTTTGATTTTGAGTTACAAGCCAAAAACTGTATTTTACCCCTATGTTCTATTTTTAGCCGTGGCAGCCATCTTGGTTGGTTGACCGGGTCACGCCACACATTTTTTAAACTAGACACCCTAATGATGATTGTGGCCCCAAGTTTGGTTCAATTTGGCCCAGTAGTTTCAGAGGAGAAGATTTCTGTAAAAGCTAACGACGACGAACGACGGACGACGACGACGGACGCCAAGTGATGGGAAAAGCTCACTTGGTCCTTCGGGCCATGTGAGCTAAAAACACATTTTCAGTTGTTATTCAATGCCTTAAGATTATTTATTTGATTTGAATACTGGGGGAAAACCCCTTTAAAAAGGCCTCATATCATGCTTGCGGAGAAATATACAACACAATGAAATTTACATTTACCTGTTGAAACCCACCTTTGATGGTGAACGATATCGTTTGAGTATGGACTAAAATATCAACCATAAGCATAAAACATAATGATTTACATAGGTTGAAAACAAAAAAGATTAACAAATACAATATGTTTTTCAAATAATAAATTATTGCAAAAGAAACAAGGTTGAGTCATTCCACACATCGTTGTATGCATTGGAAACAAGAACAGGATGGAGAGGTTGTATGAATAATTATATATTATTTCGGCAATTTCTATTTAAATATTAATGAGGAAAAGTGATATCAGGTCAGTGACTGTATATGACATAGAAATATACAGTCAATGCATTTTGACTAATCAAGTAGAACGAGTGCAGTATAAATGCCTATCCGTGGCCAGGAATCGTTGAATATTGTATTGCATTACCGTTTACTTTTGTTAATCATTTAAATAGGAATCAGAACATTGATATATTCTACATTTTGTCATTCATAGATCATTTATTGGTTACTATTATGATTTTGCTCAATGTTGAAGAACCAAAGATAATCTGCTATTGTTCACACGGTTTCCCATTATTAGTGTCACTCAAAAACATAGCAATACATATATTCTGTGACTTGGCTTATGTTAGTCAAAAAGAAAGACAATAATTTGTTCAGCAGATTGGCTTATGTTGGTGAGTAACACTATCTAATATTATCATTTCTATTTTTAAATCAACAGTTTCAAAAGAATAGTAAAACACACTATAATTATGGTAACTTGAATAATATCAGTATGTTGAATGACTTAATTGTTTATCTTACAAAAACTCAATTATGTGTATTTCAGTAACCAGACATTTTAAAGACATAATTGTACATATATAGCAAATAACATATTTTCACAAAATAGGAATAATGATTTTTTTAAGGTTACTTATTATGACAAATACAACGGAATCAGTATAATGTTAATAACAAACTGCTGTCTTAATTCTGATCACATTATTCATTAGCAGTGATATCTGAAATTGCATTAATAAATACCATTACTGTGCCTTTAACAAAAGTGAAATCATAAATGCAGGCATTAAGAATACTCCGTTGTATGCGGAATTGACATTCTATGTTACATGGCTATACATGTTATAACTTCTTCTCTCGACCAATGTTCTGTACAAAATAGATTATTTCTAACTTGAGCATGTAAGTTTATTTTTTTATCTCCCCTGTCAGAAGTCAATGTTCTTTAAAATAATCTCTTTCAGCTGTGTCAAGTGAATTTTTTCCTGAAATAAGAAAACAAATAGAATTTAAAGTTTATATGCATTTATTAAATTATTAATATAAACCTTTATTTGGTGTTATAAATTTTGCTTCTTGTATATTTTGGCATTAGTGGCAAGGTTTCGGTGCAAAATAAAGTTGACATGCAGTTTTTGTCCGAACACATACATGTGTATCTAGGGTTCATATCCAGATTTGATTTTTTGAGTTCTTTTTAAAACACAATCACACACACAAAATTTGTTACGTGAAATTTGGAAAACAAATTATCTTTAATTATTGTGCAACATCTTGTTTTTTCCCGATGTTTATGATTTTGCTGCCAATAAGCATTCTTTGACCTTTGTTTTGGTGGATTGAAGTAAACAGAGCCTACTTCCAGTACCTGTCTATCCTCATTTAATACAACAATCTCTTGTTTTTCTCAGATGCAGCCAGTTACCTTGAGCATTATTTTACCTATGTTTCTTCGGATGAAGCAAACAAAGCCTTCTTCCAGTTCCTGTGTATCCTTATTTGATTCAACATTCTCTTGTTTTTGTTGACTCTAATAATAGAGTTTTTATACTGTACATTATTATTTTTACCCTTTGTTATTATACTGATAAAGATCAAGGGATTTCAAATTACTGTTTTAAACCAATTGCAATTTTGTGACTGCATTTAACAAATTGCCTAGACACTTGTCTTTTATTGAAGACAGTATACTGAAAAGCAGAGATGAGAAAAGAGGCATAATATATTTACATTTATATACTGATTTTGTGAGGTTTTTAAAATAACAAAAAATGCGACAGTTGTCTCTAAATCATTAGTGTAACAGATTCCATAAATTTTAAATATATAACTGTCTCAAGTGGATTAATATCATATCACACTCTATGCCATGTGGAATCCATATATAACATATAACCGAGTAATATTGTCATACCTTTAATGTAGTATCTTTATTTCTAAGTTCAATGGTTCCTGAATCTAATGTCCCTTCACTTAGAATAGCAGTGTATGGCAGGCCCATCATATCATTTCTAATAAAAACAAATAGTTATTAAAATTCTTCTTTCCATTTTGATCAAAGTCATGATTATTATTGTGTCTCAATCGGTGAAACAAAAAGCTCAGGAAATTCTTACTGTGAACACATTTTTACATATTAGTTCTAAATTCAATATTTTTAGAAAAAAACACCATTGTTACCCTGGTTTCAAAATTTTAGCTTTACAAGTTAATAGAAATTTGTATTTAGTTTAATATTAATTTGATGGTTTTTATCAATGACTAAATCAATGATTTTGAGTACTCTATGAATAAATGTAATTTCAATGTAATCTTGGATAGATGTGCTTTAAATTTATACAGACTAGTATATAGAAAGTAAGTAAGTTAGTAAGTAAAGTAAGTAAATTTTAACAAATAAAACATGAGCTCTGTAGAGCTCTTACATGTCTTAACCAACATGATATTTAAAAAAAATAACAAATAACAAATTATAAGCACATTTGACAAACTACACATACAAAAACAACACATGCACAATATAATAGCTAAACAAACATGCGGTATCGGCTTTGCTCATTGTATGGTTACCTATAGTTGTTTATGTTTGTGTCATTTTTGGTCTTTTGTGGATAGTTGTCTCATTGGCAATCATACCATATCTTTTTTATATACATAAATTAAAGCAAGCAAGCTAAAGGAAAGGAAAAGCAAATTTGCTTTAACTGGCCCCCTGACAAAAGCTAAGCAAATATATAAAACAAAAGCAAACAAAAATCAGAACAAAGGGCTTGAGGATTCTGGCTCTGAAACAACAAAGTTAATGTCTACAGAAGCAGTTTTCTGAAGAACACCTTAAAGTATAAACACAATTATCTCCTACTATTAGTCTATAAAAACATTAGTTAAAAAAAGACAGAATAAAAGCCATGAAAACAAAACATAAATACCTTATAAACTGATCTTCAACTGAGAGGGAATCTTTTGCATGAAATACATCAATCCCAGCATTCCTTAAATCTTTATTTAGATATGATGCAACTTCCTGTATTTCATTTGATCTTGATTTAGATGAACTGACTATTGACAACTTGTATGGAGCAATCTTTGGATGCAAGTTTAATTTCTGAGGGAAGAAAATATTCACCGGTGATATTTTTTTATTTCTCATTAAAATGCTTTTGCAAAGAAAAATCATAATGTTTCTGACACTGTACACATCAAATAAATTACATAACCTAAAATAAAAAGGCTCAAATGAGTCTGAACAGCTTGAAAGGCAATTGCCAGCTTTAATATAAATATGCTTTCTATGAATGTTAATTTGGTGCCCTAAAAAACTTTCAACAAACTATTATATAGGGACTGGGTATGACCTCAACAACACTATGACAAACTATTCTTATTGTAGCAATAGTATACATGCTAAATTCTCTTTAGTTTGAAAATGAATTGGATTTAGAGATATTTTTTAAGCAGTTCAATGACAAAGAAAAAATCCTGATTATTTTCATAAATTTGTGATTTTGAAAAAAAAATTAGGTCAGCCATTCGGATTGTAAGATCTTAAAACTTTCAAAATTTTGAATTATTACACTGTAAACTAAAGGAGTAGGTCCGGTAATTTCGGCCTCAAATTTCAGGTTTATCTGACAAAAGATTTTGACCACTTTTCAAACAGTGTCTATTTCATTTGAATTAATTAGTTCATGTGAAAGATTTGAACTGATTTAGTCATTAAAAACGATCTGATTCAATCTCAAATATGAAAAAAATCAACCAAATATGCCGAAAAATGTCAATTTTCAGATGGTTTTTGTCAAAAATGAAATTGGCAGCATCCGTGTTCATCCTCAACCTTTATATATGAGATTTATTATCATAAAATACAACTTCCATTTCAATATAAAGCCATTAAAGGATGAACACAATTGCGGCCACTTTTGTTTTACACAAAAAACGTCTAAAATTTAACTAAAATGCTAGAATTGTGAAGAATTCAGTAATTTAGCATGACTTTAAGATGCCAGTGCCCGATATATGTTCATTTTAAAATAGTCAAAAATAGCCCATATTTATGTAGCAGAAGCACTCTTTGGTCAATAAATAACTAAAAGTTTACATTTTATCAATTTTATAAAACTGCTATATTTTGAGGCCAAAAAGGGCTCTTACTGGACCTACTCCTTTCTCAGTGAATCACAATTGATACACCGTTGATGCTAGATTAAGTGGACAGACATTTCAGAATCCAAAAAGGTTCACAATCCTATTTCAAACTTTTGATTATTAACTGTTTTATGATTTGTTCCAACACTATACCTCAGTAGGTAGAGATTTCTTTCCTGTTTGAGCTGTACTTTCTGTATAAGCATCACATAAACAAGCCATCAGACAATGTTCTAATACTGTACTACACTCTATCAAATGAGGGGTGTAACTTTTATTTCCATTTGCACACTGAAAAAAAAACCCACAACAATATCATGTTTTTAATGTGTTTTTTTATGCAATTTTGTTGCTATCTAACTGATAATTGAATTTTAATTTCATTCATAAATCCTCAGTCTAAAATCAAGTCTCTATATTTATTGTGAGGTTTCTGATTGCTAAGATATTTTGAAAAAAATCAAACTCTAGATAATTGCAATGAAAATTGAATTTATAATGATAAAAATGATAATGATAAAGATGTGGTATGAACGTCAATGAGACAACTGGTCCGAGAACACAATTAATTCGTAGTGCATTTCTTTTAGAACATAAATGAAAATAAAAAAAATCCCACCTGCGCTTTCTCAAAGAAACTTTTACAGTGTGTTGTACTACTTTTGGGACAAATTATATCAAAATTATAGAAAACTTCATCGCCTCTAACTCAAAATATGGACAATTTTATGTTTAGGGTGTCTTGAAATCTTTTGACAGCTTCTGAAGTACTCATTTTCAACCTTTTTCAGCTGGACCAAATCACTACTTTCCTTTAAAATTCTGGACCCAAATTTTTTTACAGTGTAATTTTATCCCCTTATTTGCAATTTGAGGCATTAAACATGGAGAAATAAATTTGGAAGGGGTATAAAAATTAATGGCAAGTAACCCACTGTCAACACTAGGGACTATATTTGTGAACAACGAAAATCAAGGGACGACAATGGTGTTCTCGGACCAACTGTCCACAAGATACCAAAATGACACAGACATTAACAACAATAGGTCACCATACAGCCTTCAACAATGAGCAAAGTCCATACATTATAGTCAGCTACAAAAGGCCTAGATAAGACAATGTAAAACAATTCAAATGAGAAATTTAACGGCCTTATTTATGTAAAAAAAAATGAACGAAAAACAAATATGTAACACCTAAACAAACGACAACCACTGAATTACAGGCTCCTTACTTCGGACAGGCACATGCATAAATAATGTGGTGGGGTTAAACATGTTAGCGGGATCCCAACCCTCCCCATAACCTGGGACAGTTATAACAGTACAACATAAGAACTATGAAAATCAGTTGAAAAAGGCTTAACTCATCAGATAGACAAAAATACAAGTGGATTTCTGGCTTGTAATTTAATTACAACAATGTGATTATAAAAATATGAAGATGTGGTATGATTTATAATGAGACAACTCTCCAACAGACACCAAATTACAGAAGTTTACAGCTATAGTTCACTGTACGCCATTTAACAATGAGCAACCAGATGCTCCGCAGGGCGTAGCTTTATACGACCGCAGAGGTTGAACCCTGAACGGTTGGGGCAAGTATGGACACAACATTCAAGCTGGATTCCACTCTAAATTTGGATTGTGATTAAATAGTTGACACAGCATAGGTTTCTGACACAGAATGAATGTATTCAAATGAACTTAAAATTTTTGTTTTCTCTTAGAGCAATTCACTATGCTGTTGAATATTAATCCTCTCAAAAAAATGTTTGAAGAAATTTTCTTTTTATTTATGAAATTTCAAATGAGAAAAATTGAACCCAATTTTTTATTCACATCCCCCTTTCCCTTATTCCAAAACTAATTTCAATTAAAATATTCTAATGGAGTTTGCAACAATTACTACTCATTTAAATACATCATAAAATATTAAGATGTAAAAAAACTGCTTGTTATCACTGAATGGTAAAGATTATTTAAATTTACCAGTTGGTAGTAAAAAGTGAATATACATTGTATATTGTATATAACAAAGATTTAAGTTGATTCTGGACAAAGAAAGATAACTCCAATTAAAAAAAATTCTTGCAGATATTTCTTGCTTACTATACTGGACAAAGAAAGATAACTCTTAATTAAAAAAAAAATTGCTATTTCACAATATTGTGAAATTAGATATTTCTTGCCATTGCACAATACTGTGCAATTGAAAAGACTTGCTATTGCACAATACTTAATATAATAATTTTTGATCCTGATTTGGACCAACTTGAAAACTGGGCCCATAATCAAAAATCTAAGTACATGTTTAGATTCAGCATATCAAAGAGGCCCAAGAATTTAATTTTTGTTAAAATCAAACTTAGTTTAATTTTGGACCCTTTGCACTTTAATTTAGACCAATTTTAAAACTGAGCCAAAAATTAAGAATCTACATACACAGTTAGATTTGGCATATCAAAGAACCCCAATTATTCAATTTTTGATGAAATCAAACAATGTTTAATTTTGGACCCCGATTTGGGCCAACTTGAAAACTGGGCCAATAATCAAAAATCTAAGTACATTTTTAGATTCAGCATATCAAAGAACCCCAAGGTTTCAATTTTTGTTAAAATCAAACTAAGTTTAATTTTGGACCCTTTGGACCTTAATGTAGACCAATTTGAAAACGGGACCAAAAATTAAGAATCTACATACACAGTTAGATTCGGCATATTAAAGAACCCCAATTATTCAATTTTGATGAAATCAAACAAAGTTTAATTTTGGACCCTTTGGGCCCCTTTTTCCTTAACTGTTGGGACCAAAACTCCCAAAATCAATACCAACCTTCCTTTTATAGTCATAAACCTTATGTTTAAATTTCATAGATTTCTATTTACTTATACTAACGCTATGGTGCGAAAACCAAGAAAAATGCTTATTTGGGTCCCTTTTTGGCCCCTAATTCCTAAACTGTTGGGACCGAAACTCCCAAAATCAATACCAACCTTTCTTTTGTGGTCATAAACATTGTGTTTAAATTTCATTGATTTCTATTCACTTTAACTAAAGTTATTGTGCGAAAACCAAGAATAATGCTTATTTGGGCCCTTTTTTGGCCCCTAATTCCTAAACTGTTGAAACCAATACTCCCAAAATCAATCCATACCTTTCTTTTGTGGTCATAAACCTTGTGTCAAAATTTCATAGATTTCTATTAACTTAAACTAAAGTTATAGTGCGAAAACTAAGAAAATGCTTATTTGGGCCCTTTTTGGCCCCTAATTCCTAAAATGTTGGGACCAAAACTCCCAAAATCAATACCAGCCTTCCTTTTATGGTCATAAACCTTGTGTTAAAATTTCATAGATTTCTATTCACTTTTACTAAAGTTAGAGTGCGAAAACTAAAAGTATTCGGACGACGACGACGACGACGACGCAGACGACGACGCCAACGTGATAGCAATATACGACGAAAATTTTTTCAAAATTTGCGGTCGTATAAAAACCATAGCACATAGTCAGTTATAAAAGGCACCAAAGTGACAAATGTAAAACAATTCAAACAAATATAAACTACTTAATTACAGGCTTCTGACTTGAGACAAGCACATACAGAATGTGGTGGGGTTAAGCATGTTTCCTGACATGTTTTACCCTCCCATATACATTTGTACATGTAATTTATTAACAACAATTTTATAAACATTTGTAGTGTAATTTATTTACAACAATGTAATAATACATGTAATTTATTTACAACAATGTAATTACACATGTAATTTATTTACAACTATGTAATGATGTTATGGTGGAAGAGAAAGATTTGAATTTGTCAAAGATTTTTGGCTTGTAAACCTCTTAAAATTTATCCTCCAACTCCATACAGACTAGTAGTGGTATACTTATTTATTATCTTGTATCTGTAGTTTCAGATTTTAATTTACTTATCTATTTGGTATATATAGTTTCCTGTTTCATATTAACATGTTATTTTATATGAAGTTTCCTATGTAGTTTCCTATCTTACTTGTAATTTAACTTTTGTGGTCTCCTGAAGGTCACTGACTGGGTTACTTCCCCTACTGATAATTTCCTCAACATTATCTTGTCCCCATGGAAACTGACACTGTATGAATGCCCTACTTGTATTTTCATTTAAAGTCTCCAACTCTGAACAGGAAATCTGTGCTGGATCACTAGCATACTAAAAAAAATTATAATATTTTTATAAGCTAAATTCTTAATTCTTGTAGTTTAAAGATTTTGTTGGCTTCAGCTTTAATATATACTATACTCTGCATTTTATTTATATTATTCAAATATTACAATTATTCATGCCGTTTAACGCTCTAAAGCTTAGCCTTACACAATCCCAAAGAATCTGATGTATTCTAGGAAATACTTTAAATAATACACATGGTGCAACAAAAATATTTCGATTGTTATCAATGACATAAAGACATCAAATCAATAATCAAATGTTGTGTTCATACAATGAAATATTATTGATTCTTAAATGACTTAAATATTTACCTTTCTCCACCACAATAATCTCTGTTGAATCCACTGATCAAAGGACTGTAGAGCTGAACTAGGGCTGCAAAAGTACTGTAGAACAATGCTTGTCTGAACTGAGGAGCTACAATAAAATAGACCAATCAAATGTGGGTAGAGCTAAACCAGGGCTACAAAAGTACTGTAGAACAATGCTTGTCTGAACTGAGGAGCTACAATAAAATAGACTTATCAAATGTGGGTAGAGCTAAACCAGGGCTACAAAAGTACTGTAGAACAATGCTTGTCTGAACTGAGGAGCTACAATACCGGTAAATAGACTAATCAAATATGGGTAGAGCTGAACCAGGGCTACAAAAGTACTGTGGAACAATGCTTGTCTGAACTGAGGAGCTACAAAAAAATAGACCAATCAAATGTGGGTAGAGATGAACTAGGGCTACAAAAGTACTGTAGAACAATGCTTGTCTGAACTGAGGAGCTACAATAAAATAGACTTATCAAATGTGGGTAGAGCTGAACCAGGGCTTCAAAAGTACTGTAGAACAATGCTTGTCTGAACTGAGGAGATACAATAAAATAGACTAATCAAATATGGGTAGAGCTAAACCAGGGCTACAAAAGTACTGTAGAACAATGCTTGTCTGAACTGAGGAGATACAATAAAATAGACTTATCAAACGTGGGTAGAGCTGAACCAGGGCTACAAAAGTACTGTAGAACAATGCTTGTCTGAACTGAGGAGCTACAATAAAATAGACCAATCAAATGTGGGTAGAGCTGAACCAGGGCTACAAAAGTACTGTAGAACAATGCTTGTCTGAACTGAGGAGATACAATAAAATAGACTGATCAAATGTGGGTAGAGCTGAACCAGGGCTACAAAAGTACTGTAGAACAATGCTTGTCTGAACTGAGGAGATACTGTGGATTCATTATTATTCGTTGGATACCAATTTTCGTGGATTTCGTGGGTAAAGTGGAACCACGAAATCCAATGTTAACGAATATCATTTTTTCAGTAGGTTTGTATACAGAGATTGACAAAACCACGAAATCCAATATCCACGAATATGCAAGTTTTCAGCAATCCACGAATATTGATACCCACGAAAAAAAATGAATCCACAGTACAATAAAATAGACTGATCAAATGTGGGTAGAATTGAACTAGGGCTACAAAAGTACTGTAGAACAATGCTTGTCTGAACTGAGGAGATACAATAAAATAGACTAATCAAATGTGGGTAGAGCTAAACCAGGGCTACAAAAGTACTGTAGAACAATGCTTGTCTGAACTGAGGAGCTACAATAAAATAGACCAATCAAATGTGGGTAGAATTGAACTAGGGCTACAAAAGTACTGTAGAACAATGCTTGTCTGAACTGAGGAGCTACAATAAAATAGACCAATCAAATGTGGGTAGAATTGAACTAGGGCTACAAAAGTACTGTAGAACAATGCTTGTCTCAACTGAGGAGATACAATAAAATAGACCAATAAAATGTGGGTAGAGCTGAACCAGGGCTACAAAAGTACTGTAGAACAATGCTTGTCTGAACTGAGGAGCTACAATAAAATAGACCAATCAAATATGGGTAGAGCTGAACCAGGGCTACAAAAGTACTGTAGAACAATGCTTGTCTGAACTGAGGAGCTACAATAAATAGACTAATCAAATGTAGGTAGAGCTAAACCAGGGCTACAAAAGTACTGTAGAACAATGCTTGTCTGAACTGAGGAGCTACAATAAATAGACTAATCAAATATGGGTAGAGCTGAACCTGGGCTACAAAAGTACTGTAGAACAATGCTTGTCTGAACTGAGGAGCTACAATAAAATAGACTAATCAAATATGGGTAGAGCTGAACCAGGGCTACAAAAGTACTGTAGAACAATGCTTGTCTGAACTGAGGAGATACAATAAAATAGACTAATCAAATGTGGGTAGAGCTAAACCAGGGCTACAAAAGTACTGTAGAACAATGCTTGTCTGAACTGAGGAGATACAATAAAATAGACCAATCAAATGTGGGTAGAGCTGAACCAGGGCTTCAAAAGTACTGTAGAACAATGCTTGTCTGAACTGAGGAGATACAATAAAATAGACCAATCAAAGGTGGGTAGAGCTGAACAAGGGCTACAAAAGTACTGTAGAACAATGCTTGTCTGAACTGAGGAGATACAATAAAATAGACTGATCAAATGTGGGTAGAGCTGAACCAGGGCTACAAAAGTACTGTAGAACAATGCTTGTCTGAACTGAGGAGCTACAATAAAATAGACCAATCAAATGTGGGTAGAGCTGAACCAGGGCTACAAAAGTACTGTAGAACAATGCTTGTCTGAACTGAGGAGATACAATAAAATAGACTGATCAAATGTGGGTAGAGCTGAACCAGGGCTACAAAAGTACTGTAGAACAATGCTTGTCTGAACTGAGGAGATACAATAAAATAGACTGATCAAATGTGGGTAGAGCTGAACCAGGGCTACAAAAGTACTGTAGAACAATGCTTGTCTGAACTGAGGAGCTACAATAAAATAGACCAATCAAATGTGGGTAGAGCTGAACCAGGGCTACAAAAGTACTGTAGAACAATGCTTGACTGAACTGAGGAGCTACAATAAAATAGACCAATCAAATGTGGGTAGAGCTGAACCAGGGCTACAAAAGTACTGTAGAACAATGCTTGTCTGAACTGAGGAGCTACAATAAAATAAACTGATCAAATGTGGGTAGAGCTGAACCAGGGCTACAAAAGTACTGTAGAACAATGCTTGTCTGAACTGAGGAGATACAATAAAATAGACTAATCAAATATGGGTAGAGCTAAACCAGGGCTACAAAAGTACTGTAGAACAATGCTTGTCTGAACTGAGGAGCTACAATAAAATAGACTGATCAAATGACTGTAGAGATGAACTAGGGCTACAAAAGTACTGTAGAACAATGCTTGACTGAACTGAGGAGCTACAATAAAATAGACTCATCAAATGTGGGTAGAGCTGAACCAGGGCTACAAAAGTACTGTAGAACAATGCTTGTCTGAACTGAGGAGCTACAATAAAATAGACCAATCAAATGTGGGTAGAGCTGAACCAGGGCTACAAAAGTACTGTAGAAAAATGCTTGTCTGAACTGAGGAGCTACAATAAAATAGACCAATCAAATGTGGGTAGAGCTGAACCAGGGCTACAAAAGTACTGTAGAACAATGCTTGTCTGAACTGAGGAGCTACAATAAAATAAACTGATCAAATGTGGGTAGAGCTGAACCAGGGCTACAAAAGTACTGTAGAACAATGCTTGTCTGAACTGAGGAGCTACAATAAAATAGACTTATCAAATGACTGTAGAGATGAACTAGGGCTACAAAAGTACTGTAGAACAATGCTTGTCTGAACTGAGGAGATACAATAAAATAGACTTATCAAATGACTGTAGAGATGAACTAGGGCTACAAAAGTACTGTAGAACAATGCTTGTCTGAACTGAGGAGATACAATAAAATAGACTAATCAAATGTGGGTAGAGCTAAACCAGGGCTACAAAAGTACTGTAGAACAATGCTTGTCTGAACTGAGGAGCTACAATAAAATAGACCAATCAAATGTGGGTAGAGCTGAACCAGGGCTACAAAAGTACTGTAGAACAATGCTTGTCTGAACTGAGGAGCTACAATAAAATAGACCAATCAAATGTGGGTAGAGCTGAACCTGGGCTACAAAAGTACTGTAGAACAATGCTTGTCTGAACTGAGGAGCTACAATAAAATAGACCAATCAAATATGGGTAGAGCTGAACCAGGGCTACAAAAGTACTGTAGAACAATGCTTGTCTGAACTGAGGAGATACAATAAAATAGACTAATCAAATATGGATAGAGCTAAACCAGGGCTACAAAAGTACTGTAGAACAATGCTTGTCTGAACTGAGGAGATACAATAAAATAGACTTATCAAATGACTGTAGAGATGAACTAGGGCTACAAAAGTACTGTAGAACAATGCTTGTCTGAACTGAGGAGCTACAATAAAATAGACTTATCAAATGACTGTAGAGATGAACTAGGGCTACAAAAGTACTGTAGAACAATGCTTGACTGAACTGAGGAGCTACAATAAAATAGACTCATCAAATGTGGGTAGAGCTGAACCAGGGCTACAAAAGTACTGTAGAACAATGCTTGTCTGAACTGAGGTGTTACAATAAAATAGACTGATCAAATGTGGGTAGAGCTGAACCAGGGCTACAAAAGTACTGTAGAACAATGCTTGTCTGAACTGAGGAGATACAATAAAATAGACTAATCAAATGTGGGTAGAGCTAAACCAGGGCTACAAAAGTACTGTAGAACAATGCTTGTCTGAACTGAGGAGCTACAATAAAATAGACCAATCAAAGGTGGGTAGAGCTGAACCAGGGCTACAAAAGTACTGTAGAACAATGCTTGTCTGAACTTAGGAGATACAATAAAATAGACTAATCAAATGTGGGTAGAGCTGAACCAGGGCTACAAAAGTACTGTAGAACAATGCTTGTCTGAACTGAGGAGCTACAATAAAATAGACTAATCAAATATGGGTAGAGCTAAACCAGGGCTACAAAAGTACTGTAGAACAATGCTTGTCTGAACTGAGGAGATACAATAAAATAGACTAATCAAATGTGGGTAGAGCTGAACCTGGGCTACAAAAGTACTGTAGAACAATGCTTGTCTAAAATGAGGTGTTACAATAAAATAGACTCATCAAATGTGGGTAGAGCTGAACCAGGGCTACAAAAATAATGTAGAACAATGCTTGTCTGAACTGAGGAGCTACAATAAAATAAACTGATCAAAGGACTGTAGAGCTGAACTAGGGCTGCAAAAGTACTGTAGAACAATGCTTGTCTGAACTGAGGAGCTACAATAAAATAGACTAATCAAATATGGGTAGAGCTAAACCAGGGCTACAAAAGTACTGTAGAACAATGCTTGTCTGAACTGAGGAGCTACAATAAAAAGACTCATCAAATGTGGGTAGAGCTGAACCAGGGCTACAAAAGTACTGTAGAACAATGCTTGTCTGAACTGAGGAGCTACAATAAAATAGACTTATCAAATGACTGTAGAGATGAACTAGGGCTACAAAAGTACTGTAGAACAATGCTTGACTGAACTGAGGAGCTACAATAAAATAGACTCATCAAATGTGGGTAGAGCTGAACCAGGGCTACAAAAGTACTGTAGAACAATGCTTGTCTGAACTGAGGAGCTACAATAAAATAGACCAATCAAATGTGGGTAGAGCTGAACCAGGGCTACAAAAGTACTGTAGAACAATGCTTGTCTGAACTGAGGAGATACAATAAAATAGACTAATCAAATATGGGTAGAGCTAAACCAGGGCTACAAAAGTACTGTAGAACAATGCTTGTCTGAACTGAGGAGCTACAATAAAATAGACCAATCAAATGTGGGTAGAGCTGAACCAGGGCTACAAAAGTACTGTAGAACAATGCTTGTCTGAACTGAGGAGATACAATAAAATAGACTAATCAAATATGGGTAGAGCTAAACCAGGGCTACAAAAGTACTGTAGAACAATGCTTGTCTGAACTGAGGAGCTACAATAAAATAGACCAATCAAATGTGGGTAGAGCTGAACCAGGGCTACAAAAGTACTGTAGAACAATGCTTGTCTGAACTGAGGAGCTACAATAAAATAGACCAATCAAATGTGGGTAGAGCTGAACCAGGTCTACAAAAGTACTGTAGAACAATGCTTGTCTGAACTGAGGAGATACAATAAAATAGACTAATCAAATGTGGGTAGAGCTAAACCAGGGCTACAAAAGTACTGTAGAACAATGCTTGTCTGAACTGAGGAGCTACAATAAAATAGACCAATCAAATGTGGGTAGAGCTGAACCAGGGCTACAAAAGTACTGTAGAACAATGCTTGTCTGAACTGAGGAGCTACAATAAAATAGACCAATCAAATGTGGGTAGAGCTGAACCTGGGCTACAAAAGTACTGTAGAACAATGCTTGTCTGAACTGAGGAGCTACAATAAAATAGACCAATCAAATATGGGTAGAGCTGAACCAGGGCTACAAAAGTACTGTAGAACAATGCTTGTCTGAACTGAGGAGATACAATAAAATAGACTAATCAAATATGGGTAGAGCTAAACCAGGGCTACAAAAGTACTGTAGAACAATGCTTGTCTGAACTGAGGAGATACAATAAAATAGACTTATCAAATGACTGTAGAGATGAACTAGGGCTACAAAAGTACTGTAGAACAATGCTTGTCTGAACTGAGGAGCAACAATAAAATAGACTTATCAAATGACTGTAGAGATGAACTAGGGCTACAAAAGTACTGTAGAACAATGCTTGACTGAACTGAGGAGCTACAATAAAATAGACTCATCAAATGTGGGTAGAGCTGAACCAGGGCTACAAAAGTACTGTAGAACAATGCTTGTCTGAACTGAGGTGTTACAATAAAATAGACTGATCAAATGTGGGTAGAGCTGAACCAGGGCTACAAAAGTACTGTAGAACAATGCTTGTCTGAACTGAGGAGATACAATAAAATAGACTAATCAAATGTGGGTAGAGCTAAACCAGGGCTACAAAAGTACTGTAGAACAATGCTTGTCTGAACTGAGGAGCTACAATAAAATAGACCAATCAAATGTGGGTAGAGCTGAACCAGGGCTACAAAAGTAATGTAGAACAATGCTTGTCTGAACTTAGGAGATACAATAAAATAGACTAATCAAATGTGGGTAGAGCTGAACCAGGGCTACAAAAGTACTGTAGAACAATGCTTGTCTGAACTGAGGAGCTACAATAAAATAGACTAATCAAATATGGGTAGAGCTAAACCAGGGCTACAAAAGTACTGTAGAACAATGCTTGTCTGAACTGAGGAGATACAATAAAATAGACTAATCAAATGTGGGTAGAGCTAAACCAGGGCTACAAAAGTACTGTAGAACAATGCTTGTCTGAACTGAGGAGCTACAATAAAATAGACCAATCAAATGTGGGTAGAGCTAAACCAGGGCTACAAAAGTACTGTAGAACAATGCTTGTCTAAAATGAGGTGTTACAATAAAATAGACTCATCAAATGTGGGTAGAGCTGAACCAGGGCTACAAAAATAATGTAGAACAATGCTTGTCTGAACTGAGGAGCTACAATAAAATAAACTGATCAAAGGACTGTAGAGCTGAACTAGGGCTGCAAAAGTACTGTAGAACAATGCTTGTCTGAACTGAGGAGCTACAATAAAATAGACTAATCAAATATGGGTAGAGCTAAACCAGGGCTACAAAAGTACTGTAGAACAATGCTTGTCTGAACTGAGGAGCTACAATAAATAGACTAATCAAATGTGGGTAGAGCTGAACCAGGGCTACAAAAGTACTGTAGAACAATGCTTGTCTGAACTGAGGAGCTACAATAAAATAGACTAATATAATGTGGGTAGAGCTGAACAAGGGCTACAAAAGTACTGTAGAACAATGCTTGTCTGAACTGAGGAGCTACAATAAAATAGACCAATCAAATGACTGTAGAGATGAACTAGGGCTACAAAAGTACTGTAGAACAATGCTTGTCTGAACTGAGGAGCTACAATAAAATAGACCAATCAAATGTGGGTAGAGCTGAACCTGGGCTACAAAAGTACTGTAGAACAATGCTTGTCTGAACTGAGGAGCTACAATAAAATAGACCAATCAAATGTGGGTAGAGCTAAACCAGGGCTACAAAAGTACTGTAGAACAATGCTTGTCTGAACTGAGGAGCTACAATAAATAGACTAATCAAATATGGGTAGAGCTAAACCAGGGCTACAAAAGTACTGTAGAACAATGCTTGTCTGAACTGAGGAGATACAATAAAATAGACTAATCAAATATGGGTAGAGCTGAACCAGGGCTACAAAAGTACTGTAGAACAATGCTTGTCTGAACTGAGGAGCTACAATAAAATAGACTAATCAAATATGGGTAGAGCTAAACCAGGGCTACAAAAGTACTGTAGAACAATGCTTGTCTGAACTGAGGAGATACAATAAAATAGACTAATCAAATGTGGGTAGAGCTAAACCAGGGCTACAAAAGTACTGTAGAACAATGCTTGTCTGAACTGAGGAGCTACAATAATATAGACCAATCAAATGTGGGTAGAGCTAAACCAGGGCTACAAAAGTACTGTAGAACAATGCTTGTCTAAAATGAGGTGTTACAATAAAATAGACTCATCAAATGTGGGTAGAGCTGAACCAGGGCTACAAAAATAATGTAGAACAATGCTTGTCTGAACTGAGGAGCTACAATAAAATAAACTGATCAAAGGACTGTAGAGCTGAACTAGGGCTGCAAAAGTACTGTAGAACAATGCTTGTCTGAACTGAGGAGCTACAATAAAATAGACTAATCAAATATGGGTAGAGCTAAACCAGGGCTACAAAAGTACTGTAGAACAATGCTTGTCTGAACTGAGGAGCTACAATAAATAGACTAATCAAATGTGGGTAGAGCTGAACCAGGGCTACAAAAGTACTGTAGAACAATGCTTGTCTGAACTGAGGAGCTACAATAAAATAGACTAATATAATGTGGGTAGAGCTGAACAAGGGCTACAAAAGTACTGTAGAACAATGCTTGTCTGAACTGAGGAGCTACAATAAAATAGACCAATCAAATGACTGTAGAGATGAACTAGGGCTACAAAAGTACTGTAGAACAATGCTTGTCTGAACTGAGGAGCTACAATAAAATAGACCAATCAAATGTGGGTAGAGCTGAACCTGGGCTACAAAAGTACTGTAGAACAATGCTTGTCTGAACTGAGGAGCTACAATAAAATAGACCAATCAAATGTGGGTAGAGCTAAACCAGGGCTACAAAAGTACTGTAGAACAATGCTTGTCTGAACTGAGGAGCTACAATAAATAGACTAATCAAATATGGGTAGAGCTAAACCAGGGCTACAAAAGTACTGTAGAACAATGCTTGTCTGAACTGAGGAGATACAATAAAATAGACTAATCAAATATGGGTAGAGCTGAACCAGGGCTACAAAAGTACTGTAGAACAATGCTTGTCTGAACTGAGGAGCTACAATAAAATAGACCAATCAAATGTGGGTAGAGCTGAACCAGGGCTACAAAAGTACTGTAGAACAATGCTTGTCTGAACTGAGGAGCTACAATAAAATAGACCAATCAAATGTGGGTAGAGCTGAACCAGGGCTACAAAAGTACTGTAGAACAATGCTTGTCTGAACTGAGGAGATACAATAAAATAGACCAATCAAATGTGGGTAGAGCTGAACCAGGGCTACAAAAGTACTGTAGAACAATGCTTGTCTGAACTGAGGAGATACAATAAAATAAACTGATCAAATGTGGGTAGAGCTGAACCAGGGCTACAAAAGTACTGTAGAACAATGCTTGTCTGAACTGAGGAGATACAATAAAATAAACTGATCAAATGTGGGTAGAGCTGAACCAGGGCTACAAAAGTACTGTAGAACAATGCTTGTCTGAACTGAGGAGCTACAATAAAATAGACCAATCAAATGTGGGTAGAGCTGAACCAGGGCTACAAAAGTACTGTAGAACAATGCTTGTCTGAACTGAGGAGCTACAATAAATAGACTAATCAAATGTGGGTAGAGCTGAACCAGGGCTACAAAAGTACTGTAGAACAATGCTTGTCTGAACTGAGGAGCTACAATAAAATAGACTAATCAAATATGGGTAGAGCTGAACCAGGGCTACAAAAGTACTGTAGAACAATGCTTGTCTGAACTGAGGAGATACAATAAAATAGACTAATCAAATATGGGTAGAGCTGAACCAGGGCTACAAAAGTACTGTAGAACAATGCTTGTCTGAACTGAGGTGTTACAATAAAATAGACTCATCAAATGTGGGTAGAGCTGAACCAGGGCTACAAAAATAATGTAGAATTAAGGAATAACAGTACTGTAGTTGAAGAGTTGCCACCGTCAATTGTAGATTTGACGGTCGCAAATGCAGTTTTACTGGCGACGCGTAGCGGAGACAGTAAAACGGAGATTTGCGACCGTCAAATCAAAATTGACGGTGGCAACTCTTCAACTACAGTACTGTTATTCCGATTCTAATGCATTACAAAAAGAAAAAATCCGATAAAACTTAAAAAATGTCTAAATATGTCAAATAAAAAAAATCCGCGAAACTTCATGAATGATTTTGGCACAAAGACGTCATGGCTAAACGTGACGTCATACAAATTAAAACTTGCAAAGTGGACGGTATTACGTTACCTGTACGCTTCAAATTCGGATAAAATTACATTAAAACGGCGAATTCGAGGTAGGTGTTGTTTTATTTTCGATTATATAGTAGTAATCGAACATTTGTTGATTCACCAATTCAAAATGGCTGGTCCCTCCTTAGTTACGCCTAGTCAACTGTGGATTTGACGGCAAATTTTAGCCAATGAAAACAATTGTTACATCCAAATTGCATTAGAACAATGCTTGTCTGAACATGAGGAGATACAATAAAATAAACTGATCAAATGACTGTAGAGCTGAACTGGGGCTACAAAAGTACTGTAGAACAATGCTTGTCTGAACTGAGGAGCTACAATAAAAAAGACCAATCAAATGTGGGTGGAGCTGAACCAGGGCTACAAAAGTACTGTAGAACAATGCTCGTCTGAACTGAGGAGATACAATAAAATAGACTAATATAATGTGGGTAGAGCTGAAGAAGGGCTACAAAAGTACTGTAGAACAATGCTTGTCTGAACTGAGGAGCTACAATAAAATAGACTGATCAAATGTGGGTAGAGCTGAACCAGGGCTACAAAAGTACTGTAGAACAATGCTTGACTGAACTGAGGAGATACAATAAATAGACTAATCAAATGTGGGTAGAGCTGAACCAGGGCTACAAAAGTACTGTAGAACAATGCTTGACTGAACTGAGGAGATACAATAAAATAGACCAATCAAATGTGGGTTGAGCTGAACCAGGGCTACAAAAGTACTGTAGAACAATGCTTGACTGAACTGAGGAGCTACAATAAAATAGACTAATCAAATGTGGGTTGAGCTAAACCAGGGCTACAAAAGTACTGTAGAACAATGCTTGTCTGAACTGATGAGCTACAATAAAATAGACCAATAAAATGTGGGTAGAGCTGAACAAGGGCTACAAAAGTACTGTAGAACAATGCTTGTCTGAACTGAGGAGCTACAATAAAATAGACCAATCAAATGTGGGTAGAGCTGAACCAGGGCTACAAAAGTACTGTAGAACAATGCTTGTCTGAACTGAGGAGATACAATAAAATAAACTGATCAAATATGGGTAGAGCTAAACCAGGGCTACAAAAGTACTGTAGAACAATGCTTGTCTGAACTGAGGAGCTACAATAAAATAGACCAATCAAATGTGGGTAGAGCTGAACAAGGGCTACAAAAGTACTGTAGAACAATGCTTGTCTGAACTGAGAAGCTACAATAAAATAGACCAATCAAATGTGGGTAGAGCTGAACCAGGGCTACAAAAGTACTGTAGAACAATGCTTGTCTGAACTGAGGAGATACAATAAAATAAACTGATCAAATATGGGTAGAGCTAAACCAGGGCTACAAAAGTACTGTAGAACAATGCTTGTCTGAACTGAGGAGCTACAATAAAATAGACCAATCAAATGTGGGTAGAGCTGAACCTGGGCTACAAAAGTACTGTAGAACAATGCTTGTCTGAACAGCAGACAGTTTGATAAAAACAAACTAATAACATTGGACTTTTCAGTATTTATTCTTTAATTTGAGTCAATCCTGTGTAAATGTATGAAATAGAAATCTACTAACATGACTAGGTAAGGTATATATAGTGATTATGTTTGTTTGAATAAATAAATCTTACGTGTACGTGAGATAAACATTTTATAATTTTATTCACATTCACTAATACACTAGGATTGATTGTTAGTGTTTAATACCACTTTCAGCTCTATTGTCTACCGATATATTAGCAAGGTTTTATTGGTGGTGGAAGCTGGGGTGCCAAAAGAAAATCACACCTTCTAATTATCATATACGTATCAATAACAGTTTTGAAATGTAAATTTTCTGTTTATAAATTTTGAATTAGTAAAAAAAATATTTCCTAGCCTCAGGAGTAGATGGCCTTAGCTTTTTTTTGTAAAACTTTCAAAATTTGTGTTTAATAATGCTTCTCATTTTTTTTATTTGGTCTTCAAATTGATTTGATAAAAAATGAGTGTTACTGAAGAATCTTGTGTAGACGAAACGTGCATCATGTAAAACATACTACTATAAGCCAGTAATCTTTGATGTTTTTGTTAGCCGTTGATGCAGTTTTTTGTGAAATCCCTGAAGTGTGTATAGATATAGGAAGATGTGGTGTGAGTGCCAATGAGACAACTCTCCATCCAAATAACAATTTATAAAAGTAAACCGTTATAGGTCAATGTACGGCCTTCAATTATGTATTCAATTTTCAAAAGCTTATCTAAACACTTACTCAAACAAAAACTTATCTAAACACTTACTTAAACACAATCTTATCT